>NC_071308.1:5628851-5932033 GCF_027563975.2 Plodia interpunctella | reverse complement strand
GCTGGCTTCGCAGTGTGACGGCAAAATGGATTTGTTCGGTCGGGTAAGTGTCTCGCTCCGAGAGTGACAATATAAGCGACGTGCTTCGTAAGTCGGAACGGTTCCATTATACAAACAAGCGAGTACGTCGGCCGTGCACACCGTCGTGCGTATGTGTTGCATACGCAGCATCTCTCTCATCTCCGCGTTTTGCCAGTTACATTCGGAGCTGTGACACCCCGAAGACCTCATTAAATAATCATTAAATTGTGAAGAAGAAGAAGTTTATATACATCTTTGGGAATGCTTTTGTTAGGTGGCGCGCAGGTTAAAGTCAACGTCACAGTTGACGGGTGAAACCCACCGTTATAATGTACCGTATACAGGTCGCCATAAATTCGCCACTGTATACATTTTATAAGTGCTAAATTAAATATATCGTATTAGTCGAGCTAGCAAGGTCGAAAATAGGCGCAATGTTTGTAATAGATATCATTTAATTTTGCATTTGTCATATTAAACAGTTTAGGAACGGCCCAACAGGGTTGAGGAGACATCCCTTGTAAATAGAGGTAGGACAGAACTATATTTATGTAGACTACCTACATATCATGGACGGATAGGGTTGCGACATTTTTGTTATTACAAATAATATTAAATTCAAAATTGCGTTAAAATAGTACTCTTTTTTTTTTCATGTAAATAAACAAATCACACAGATTGAGCTAGCCCCAAAGTAAGTTCGAGACTTGTGTTATGGAATACTACATATACTATTTTAATAACAAATACATATATAGATAAACATCCAAGACCCGGGCCAATCAAAAAAGGATCATTTTCCATCATGACCCGACCAGGGATCGAACCCGGGACCTCTCGGTACAGTGGCAAGCACTTTACCACTGCGCCACCGAGGTCGTCAGTATGTAAATGTGATCCTTGCGGATTGATGTTGAGGTAATTTAGAGTCAGACAATTATAACTTATATTGTTAGTGGGGGCACTTACGTTCTACATAAGAAATGTTGATAGATGAGATAGATAGTGGTCAAAATATTAATCATTACTAACTATATACATATGTCTTTTTATAATATATTGGCAATTGGCTAAAATATAGTACGATACTTTATTATAATATGGGTGGCAACCCTAAGGACGGAGGTAATGAGTTGACGATCTAGTGATGTGCGTACAATATGCTGCAAAATGTATTTTGTAAGTCTCGAAGACCTACGAAACCTACGTATAAATGGACATGTTGAAGTGTTAATTCGTGTTTATGAATTTATTTTCTTATAATCCAGACGTAATAATGAAAAAATAATGGCTCAAACATTATGTTTTATATTATTAGGAACCTATAAGCTTTCTATCACCATTATGGAAACACATCTTTTGGTTCTCTAAATAAATAATGTATACATAAACTAAATTAATAATAGTCCACATTTGTAATTAGTGTTATTAATGAATCTGAGTTATATGAATAAACAGTTATTATTAATTTAAAAGCATGGTCAACTTATTCAAATCATAATCTAATAGTTGATTGGTATAAAATGACTTATATTTGTAATTTTTATAATTTCCTGTAATAGATAATATAGACATTGAGTATCAGTTAGTACACAGATGTTCTATATGAGAAAGACGAATCAATAAGTAGGTACGACTAAAAAAATAAATTATTGAATGACTCTTTCTTCATAATTATGGATATTCACCATTCATTAAGCTATGTAAATTCCCAACCAAATGCACAAAAGGTGACAAAAGAAAATTAAGTAACCTTTATCCAAACGCACACGACAAATTATTAATTCAAATTCTTCACATCACTAAGTAAAATGTAGATAGTCTCTAAGCAGTCGAATCGTCTGCGGGTGGCTGAATATTCATAACTGTTAGAATATTTAGCAGCGTTGCGCAACTTTCGTATCGTACGTACTTGCGGCCAATCTACTAAAATTCGCACTAATTGCTGACAACCTCTATCCGCTTACTCCAATTAATATGATAGCATAATCTCTTTGTATTGAGAATTTCATACAGAGAATCTCTAACGCTCGCTAGTACTAATAACCCATAATTAGGTATAGGTACAGGCAAACCAAGAGTATGATAATAACCTATATCATATATAATATACATCTTAATGACCAATTACACGTGCTCCCGGTGTTCGCGGCTGTGATATCTCGAAGCACTTTTTAGTTCAAAAAGGCGGTCGAGGTTATCAGTGGACTGGTGAATATTTCTCACAATATATATTTCGCAGAACAATGACTTCCAGCATAGGACATACCGATGCTTTTCTTCAAGAAACTTGGTCATTATTTAATCCTCTTCCGTCTGTATTCATTTAATACATTTGCATTTTAAATGGCATTAATATTCGTTGCAGAAATAAGGGATGTTGACAATGAAATGTTGGTTAACAAACTATAGTACCTACTTATATAATCTTTAAATTATGATAGATACATAATATATATGTAGGTACATGTATTTATTTCACCATTTTTATATCTCCAGAACTAGCGGTGGGAAAGTGGTTAAGTCTTTGATTGAAATCGCGGTAATGACTTTAGGCTTCTTGAAAAAATCTGGCACCATTGTTAGCAATGTTTTCAGGCATTTAGCCTTTTCCCCACTTTGATAAATAAAGGAAAAATTGGTTGTTCGAAAGAAGAAAAACTACAGAAAAGGAAAGCTACTACGAAAGATCATGTTATATTTGAGTAGTATATAATAAATATAATAGTTTTTACACAGATATGTGTCCGAACAGACATGAGAAATGGAAACATAAAAATCATTTATATCGTAGCAGTAAAAAAATAATAACTTCTCTAAAAATACTTCCGACACCTCATCCGACACTAGTTCATTAATGACTAAAAACAATTTCTACATTTATCCATTCCTATGTCATGTTACTATATACTGACATATCTTAACTAATATTATAAATGGTAAAGTTTGTTATCTCTTCACGCTCTATCTACTCAATCAATCTTCTTGAAATTTTGCATACATATAGTTTGAAGTACGGAAAAGCAAAAATGCTCCCGTGGGAAATCACGCGGGCGAAGCCGCGGGAAAAGCCAATAATGTACATACACAGACACATCAAATTTATAAAACCCATCTGATTTCGACAGGAGACAAAAGTAGGCTACCATTAACTAATACCATCTGAAGTATGATGTAAAACTGCCCACAGTATCCACGCTGTTAAAAAAATACACAAATCCGACACAATGAACCGTATGTATGTAATGTATGGTTAAAAAAGAAATAAATGAATTGTAACGAATTCAATTCTTGTAAATAAGTTTCCTAAAATTATTGTTTTTGAGTGGGTGCCAATAAACTATATAACTTGAAGAATATGTTGAGAGAAAAGTAAGTGATATTTTTGGTATAAAATTTGGCTGACATTTTTCATGATTTTATCTGTCATTTATAAAAACTTTCATTTCAAGATCCGTTAACACAAATACTGGAAAATACTCGTGGCGACGCTGAAATTCTTGGAAAGCTGAACGAAAATAAATTGATATATAAGGCCATGGACGAGAGAAGTTGACAAATAAAACACTAAAACAATCTGGAATCTTGGAGTTCCAGTACTTTTCTGTATTGTCACAATTGCTGTAGAATATCTGTCGACTAATCTTTTCCTGTCCTTTTCAAATAAAACGTATGCCATATATTTTTATCTTCCTACAGTGTAATTGTGAAATGACATTACGTGAGTTTGGTATTGCTTGTATCCAAAATTTTATTAGTATAAATCGCCAACAGATTACATGGATGTTCCTTTTTTCTGCATTTATATATTTTGCATGTATATGACGCCGACTGGCGTGTATGGTGTAGGTATGTAGTGAACATACATGAGAATTAACTAAACATTATTAGGTACATACTAACTGTTGCCCACAGGTTCGCCCGCGGCTGCCTGTTTGAGATGTTAGCTCATTAACTATATCTGACTATGAGCTACCGGTAACCGGAAAGCATGATAGATAGAAAAACAGACAGCCTGCAAACATTATCATGACTTAGGTACTTTTTCAAATCCCTATCCCTATGTAGGGATTTATTTTATATTAGATTATATTATAGGGTATAAATAACATTATTTCAAAGGAATTGTACTAAGAAACGGACAGTAGAAATGTCTTTACCTATAGTCCTTGTGTTTGACAGCTGAAGATATCCTCTTAAATCTAACAGAAAAGAATTATCTTTTACCTATATTCCATTGCTATGTGGGACCTTCAAACACATGATGTTGCGAACTGTAAAAAAACAGCCAAAGTAAAAAAAATATAACACAAATTACATAAGATATAATTACTATACAATCTAAGACTAAAAAGTGTACCAAATCAAAGAAACAACAATCTATTATTTTTCCGACGTCTTCGTGTAATCAAATGCTTCACTTATAACTTTACCTTTTACAAATTATACACATATACGACCAAAAAGTTTAGCACACCTTTGTTATGGGCCAAGTGATTAATTGGACGGTATTAAAAATGCCTGCGCAACTAGAATAATCCCCTAAATGAGAGATAGAAACAATAAAAGCAAGAAATCTATATCCACTATTTCGATGAAAAGACTTGTCTTGCTGCAGTGACGCAAAATATACTGGACTATTTAGATTTATTTTGTATCTAGCATTATTTTTCACAACAAAACAAATCTTAAATTGAAGGCCAAAAAGAAAATTGACAAGAGTCGCCGCGGCCGGCGGCGGGATCGTCGTCGTGGCATTTTATTGCGTCTTCAATATCCGACGGTCCGTGAAAGTCTTTCCGTGTAAACCGACCTTTATATCCGCCATAGCACTCGTTGGGCACGTACACGATATAAAATAATTATGTCCAGTTAATCTATTTCGCTACTCCGCGTCTTGTTTCTATTATCGTTATTTGTATTATTTTTTCGTGGCACGTAATTTTCATTGAAACTTTTCTCATGTATAAGATTGCGCAAACAATATCATATCAAAACAGATTAAGTAACTATTTATATTTACATAGATACATACATAGGTAGTTTTAATTTTAATTGTTTTTAATGGGTGAATGATTAGTGTTATCCTCTATGCATGCGTAAGTGAATAATATGTATATTCTATTTGAGAAATAAAATGGTACTTACTTAAAATTATTACAATAATTGAAACATAACATCACATAACTATATAATAACTATGTAATATTACATAATGCATCGTTAAAAGTGAGTAAAGAAGTTTCTGACTGCAGTACTCTTGTCAAATTTTCCACAACACAACACACACCTTTGACCGAAATATGGTTATAAAACATTATCTCAAATGAAAGTAGATTATGTATTAATGATTGGAGCGTAATTTTAATTTATATTAAATCTTATTTTCTTCATGTTAAACATACTTTAACCCGTTTAATCCGAATTTATTAATTATTGAAATAGTATTAAGGCTAAGACCATCCGCCTGTGATCGAAAGGTTCCAGGTTCGAATCTTACTCGTGTCACATGAGTTTGTATGTTTGCACACCTCTTGTTTCCGGTCAAGGAAAACATCGTGAGGAAACCTGCACACTGGTTGGCGGTTTAAGTTCACTAGTGTCTTGTTCACTTGCCTTTACACGCGCCCTGCCTTTACTAGCTGTTGTCCGCGGCTTCACCCGCGTGAATTTTACCCAATGTCCTTCTCCGTACTATAAACTACATCTATCCAAAATTTCAAGAAGATTAGTTGACTAAATAGAGCGTGAAGGGGTAACAATCAAACAAGCAAACTTACTTTCGCATTCATAATATTAATTTGTAATATTTAGTTAGAATTTCAGAAAAATATTATTTATTATTATTTTCTATTCGACAAGAATAGTTACTGCCGCAACTTAACTAGATATGTGCATAAGTTCCGTATATTTCACAAAACTCTACGTAGAGCTTTAATTACAGTTCCCGCGGCGGTAACAAGGATTCAATGAGACTTTCTGAATAACGCATTAGTCCGGCCAGGGTCCAATGCACTAGGGTAATGTGCAATTTTCGACTTTATTGCTAATGGAATAAAGTATTTGATAGCCGAAAGAGATGGTGCTAACATTACGTAATAATAGCCAGGGACAAAAGCGAATATACATAGGTGTAAATAAATAGAGAAGGCGCTGACAATTTATCTTTTTAACACTATTAAATGTTTATATTTTTGGATTTTTCAAACTCCATTAAATTCTTTAGCAAACCTACCTTCTATCTGGCTATTGTGATGTTTCGCAGAGTTTAAGATTTTGAATCTACTTATTTGTTGTACTGTCTGTAATGTTGTTTTTATTATTTTTTTTACATTATGGTACTCTCAAGATCCTGTAAAATGACAATACCTTCTACTATCCCAGTTTGATCAAGTTAAGGCGAGTTGGTGCTAAGTAAATTTCAATGATATTTCCTGTAATAGGATAAAAATTATTCCCGTATTATAATAAATAAATAAAAAATTTGAACGTAACGTAGTGGTGAGTTGGACCGTCAAATTTGACGTTGGCGTTAACCGGCGCGCCGCTGACGTCTAGACAAAATGGCGTGCTTTGCGTTTTATTGCGCACGTTAAAGTGAACGACAAAGTTGACAATGCAACCCACGTTGGTGTCTATTTTAATTAGTGTATAGTGGTCGTTTCTGTGAACATAAGCCTCAATGTGTCGTCGTCGGTGAGATTTCCTTTGTAACATTATTTTAATTGGTGTAGGTTATGGTCGGCCACCACCAAGAATTTATTGGCTGAAATAATTTACAATCTCGCTTTGTGTTTCACTAATTGTCGAATAACTACGTTATTGAATATATGCTGTTGGTTTTCAATAAAATATAATCTTAATTAACTTTGTCTTTATGACACACCAGCTGTCATTCGCGACTCCACCCGCGGCAAAATGGCATCACTCTCAAAGTCTCCAACTATCTATACACAAAAAAATAATTAGGGGTATATTCTCCGTTTTGACGTGTAAGGAGAAACACAATTTGACTTAAATGGAATATTAGTATGTATTCCTTTAAATTGCTATCCTATAGTGAGCTAAAATGATGAGACTTAGTTGCAACAGTCAACTTTGACTTGCACGCCGCGCCGCCTCTGATTAGATAAAACGGCGTACTTTGTGTTATACTACGCAGGTTTAAGTGAACGCAAAGTTGACTGGTGCAACCCACCCTTAGATAATAAATCACACTCTATTCGTCAAAAATCAAACTAACAATGGAATCATATTTTACTGATAAAATACTTCAAAATAAAAGTTTTCATTTCATAAATGAACTTGCAAGCGATATAGTTTCAATCGCCGTTAGAATAATCCATTAGCGACGATACCGAGAACCAATACAATCTTTTTTAGTTATTCTTTTTTATCGTTAAGACAAAAAGTCACTTTCATTTTGTTCGTTAGTCAGACTTACTGAAAAATTTCTGAAATAATTTAATACTGTCTGACAATACGGGTGACCGTGCGAAAGGGAGACGAAGAAATATTAAAGTGGAACCTAGGCTTCGACGCTCTACAGCTGAGTAACCGGGAAAACGCTCAGATGAGAGTTCAGAAATAATGCACTTTGAAATAAAATATTGGTTTTCAAAGTAAAATATTGGTTGTCAAAAAACTACTTAGGTACGCTAGGCGGGACTTTAGCTATCAGTTGGAACTCGTCTTGAAAACAGATCTACTAATAGACTGATCTACCGATAGACACGTCAGTGACCCGTATCTTTCATTAATAATACTAGATACTCCATGTTATTTTCCCCATAGATGGCGCCACAAACTAGGCTCTGAATAATGAGATGTTTCCACGCCGTGTCTGCCTTTGTTCCGGGACACGAGTACCACTTTAATTAAGTTCAGCTGATACGATTGAACCACGTGACCCGAGTCGGGAGCCTACGCAAACAATATGGAATCTTTACACTATGTTGAGACGAGATCATTAAAATTAAGTACCTACACAGAGTGAAACAAAATATTTATATACTTTCCTTTCTTATAGTCGTCTTTTTCGTGGCTGAGGATTATACATTACGTGAAACAAAACACACACAACGACTTTCTCGGCAATATTAATTGAGTTTCTCCATTATCATCTAGTCATGTGAAATGGATAAACATCGTGGATCAGGAAATCAGCACCCTAGTTTATTGACTGGGGTGCAGGTTTCCTCACGATGTTTATCTACATACGAAATGGTAAAATACGGTATTGATAATATATAGATACTGTAAAAAAATATGAACTCTTTTAAAAAGTATTATGGGCGTTTTATAATGTTAGATTCGTTTAGATTCATCATTCATTGCATTATAAAAATTCACAGTTTAAAGCCAATTTTTAATTGATTTTTAAGAGTAACAACAGTTGACATATTCTATGCGTTTCAATCATCCACAAAAATGAAAGCACAAAATATTAAATAGTATATTTTTAAAAATAAAACTATCTAAATTCAAGTAGGTCAACTATGGGTCAACTCCCAAATGTGCAATGCAACTCACTAATTGGCACTAGTGAGTGTGTCCAACAGCAGCGCCGCGAAGCCACAGCGGACAGCTTGGGAACTATAATTGTGCGGGACTAATAGACTGGGCACAAAGGAAAATCCGATAAATGTCACAACACCGTTGCAACCAGTATTGCTGAATAACGTTCCTTTTACAAATTAAAATTGAATACAGAAATAGTGTCAAGTAGTGTTTTTTATACTTTCGCGCTTGGAACCATTTTTTCGACTCTTTTTTAGCGCTAAGTTATGTTAATCATACTAATATTATAATATTGACGACCTCGGTGGCGCAGTGGTAAAGTTCTTGCCACTGAACCGAGAGGTCCCGGGTTCGATCCCCGGTCGGGTCATGATGGAAAATGATCTTTTTCTGATTGGCCCGGGTCTTGGATGGTTATCTATATGTTTATAAAATATAGTATCGTTGAGTTGGTATCCCATAACTTAACCTATCAAACTTACTTTGGGGCTATATCTCGGGCTCAATCTGTGTGATTTGTCCTAATATATTTTTATATACACACAGCTTTTTAATAACAACCGCATTTCTAAATAGTTTCTTGAATCTGACGTTTTGAACATAAAACAACAAAAAGATAACACACATTGTATGTGCGATATTCTAGCAGCAGATATTGATTCTGAGCGACGAAAAATACAATTTTATCCTTCGTCTCGTAATGGAAGGGAAATCAATGGAAAAACGTATAACGGGAACGAGAAAAACCTCATATTTGACGAATCTGAGATTCATACGAACAGTTGGGAAAGTTACGATGCTTTACAGTTTTCATTGCGAAGCAAGAACTACTTCTATAATGTCGCTAAAATATTATTAGATTTATCATCTGTACTCTCAACAGTTTGTTATAAAGTCCAATAGAGTCCGAGAGAGAAACGTCGCTATGAATTTAGCATGATCGAACATTGCTTTTATGTCGGAGATTTTTGTATTCCACGTCTATGTACCTACATAAATAAAACTACATACACAACTACATACCTATGTAACCACATCACTATTTACAAAAAATGACAATGTAAAATCGAATTCATTTCCTGTATAATTTAATTTTGGCTAAGGAAAGTTTAAATAAATTGGCTAAGAAAATATTATATGTATAGGTACTTACTATAATAGTAGTCTGTACATTTTAGAATCAATAGAAATCAAAACAACTCTGTTTGTTTGTTTGTACGCGCATCACACAAAATCTACTGAACGGATCTGAATGATATTCGGCACAGAATGCGCCCAAGATAAAACATATAACCAAACTCAATATTTTAAACATTGTGAAGATTAATCAAAACTACGTGTGCAAATTACCAGACTGCCTATACGTTTAGAAGTTATCTTTATCGCATTAAACCTTTAGTTAGCCAGCTAAGCTCGCCATATTTCTACGTGGTATTTCACTGCAACCTAATGGGGACTTAAACCAGGATCAGTGCAGGTTTTAGTCTAGACTAGTTCAGATTCAGGTGACATATTGGATATTTTTAACAAACTCGAATAGTTTATCGAAAAAAGAGTACACAATAAAAGCTTTGCTTATAGATGAATAAAAGGAAATATGTAATTACCTATTATCATGATTCGTTCAATCCGTAACTTTAATATGTGACTTTTATTTAGATTTCTTTAACATAAAAATCAAATTCCTTAGTGTACATACATATACATACGTATACACAGTAGACACGATAGTACGGAAATAAAGTACTACTAATGTAATCAAAGCTTATATTGTAAAGTATATTTTCTACTTGATAAAAAAAAATTGGCCTTATGGAGACTTATAAAAAATACATTTTGCGAAAGAGGCATATTGATTGTCAAGAAGAAACATTTTTTGACCGAGAACATTTTGCGTATGACCATTTCGCGTCGCAGCCAACGATACTACTCTTGAAGGCGATACAGTGCAAAGATTAATGACAAAGCTTCACCTCAGCTCGAGTGTAACGAAGATCTTTTTAAATTTACAGTAACTAATGGTGGTCAGACGGTTTAGTAACAGTTATCATAAATTACTTCGACCAGCAAAGAGAAAAAATACAATGCAGGCGCTGCAACAACTTGTTAATAATTATTGTTGGAATATATAATATATTATAAATCCTTATATACTAAATATTGTATATATAATATATCTTAACTGCAGAATATCATAGAATATCCTCATCATAGAAAAAAGCACTGAGTAATGCAGTTTGATACATAGTATGTTTAACCTGCATTCCGATGAAGGAAAAAATCGTGAAGAAACCTGTGCTCACTGGTTGATTATTAACTTGTGCGTGATATGGAGAAGGCAATAGTAAATCACTCCGTTAATTAGTGTCAAGAAAGTTGGTGTGTGTATTTCTTTCCACGATCGAAAATGTACACAGTGAAATATGATGACAGCACATAAAGTTCTATCAGATTTACCTAACTGGGAACTCCAGATTTCCAAGTTATTTGAAAAATAAAATAATAGCTATTTAATTTTTTTTATTGTAGACTCAATTGAAATTGGTAAATCATTGTAAACAATGTTGTAAAACTGATATTTTTTAGACGTTTCTGTTTACTATATTTTTATATCTGTTATATTATTTCAATGTGCCTTATGTTCTTTGTAGGTGTTATGTTTTAAGGTTATAAAAAAAATACATTGTAATTTTATTTTATTTTAATATATGTTGTAAATAGATGATGGACAGAATGCGGTACAAAATTTAAAATATGAAACAGCACGTAACTTTCCTTTGACCTCTAAATTTCCACGAGAACGAAGTCTTATTAGCCAGATTTGTACACATGCAAGTATCTGCCATATTAATTTCAAAGTTATAGCAACGTATATTCAAAATTATATAGGAAACGTAGTTCATGCACATGCCAGCTACTAATATTTGCCCGTTTAATTGCATGTGTATCTTCGCCCTAATGGTAAAGAAAGCTGTCTTGACGACAGCACAATGTAAGGATTAATGATAAAGTTTCCACCTCACGTGTAATGAACTAAAGGAGAAAACGTTTTAAAATTTCTCTGACAAATTGTAGTGAACATTGAAACGAGCATATAAGCACAGATTATATAATACTTCCAGTAATATAAACTTATAAAAAAAGGAAAATATGTGTCATCTCCTTCATTTCTCTCTCTTGCCGATTTCTTCCACATCCATGAAGCCTGACCAATTTTTTATATACTACTGAGCAAGCAAACAGGCACTATATTAATGCAAGACTTTATTACCTAAATATCTTCTTGAAATTGTTTTTTTTTATAAATACTAGTACCTATCCAATAAGCATAGAAATCGTATTATTATATTTATTTTATTAAATATTTTGAGTGCGTTTGTCCTCAATACAGCATGATGGATTTTTAAAATTACTTACCAAATTCATGTTTGATATTAAATTTAATAATTACAGAGGGCGAAGTGCGCGTTTGCATTTGACATCTTACCATGGAATCGCCGCAATGTTATTGGCTCGATGTGTCTCACTTCGAATCAACTGGATGGTGAGATGTAAATAGCAAACTCGCACTAAGCCCTCAAGACTTGACTTTTTCCTAATACCGGTACAAAATACAAGAAAAAGAAAAGACTTATTCAGGAGACTGTTGGAAAGAAGCATTATCCTATTGGCATTCTCGAGTTTCGATTTTATTTACATAAGTTTAACTTTAGCTTATCTGTCTGGAAAACTTTTGTTCGTACTGATTTAAAATAATAAATAGGTACCATAGGATATGCCTGCTTCTATCTATCCTTCTATGCAGATTGTAAGAGTCAATCAAGGGAAAAGGCTTAAATATTGTTGGCATAAGCGACAAGACCACCAATTTTAATTCCACCACTAACTGGCTTTATTTCTTTTTCTTTCTATCGTTATAATATACTTTAAAATGTCAACCACAAGCAAATGAATTTAATTATTAAAAAATATTCCACTCAATATGAGTTAGAGAGAATAAAAACACCACTTATCAGTAAATTCTGCTTTAGTTTTTTTAAGTTATCGATATTAGAGTGGCAGCTATAATCAACCTTTATTTTCAGTTTAGTTTCGTCACCGAAACCCAGTGGATAGTAAAATGGTTTTCACTGAAATAACCGAGGAAGGAATGCCATAAAATACGGGGTATATAGAGGATATATCCTTGGGTAGAATTGGAAAAGGAAAATAAAATGGTAATAACTCTCAGATAAAGGTTTTAAACGAAACTGTGTTTTTACATTGTTTCGTCGGGGGCAAATTTTATACAATGATAAATAAATAGGTATATAGCATAGCATGTAGGTAGTAGAAATTGTAATTCCATAACCGATTAAAATGTACTAATTTTGGGTTTTGCGAATAGTACTTTATTTGATGGAACAATAAATTATATCTACGATAATTAATCGCAATCGATTTATAAAACGTTTCCAACTATCGGTTGTCTGGAAGAAATCGCTCCTAGCGATAAGACCGCCAATTGTACTTAGGTAGTTGTATTCTCTGCTTCTTTGTAATTATAGTGTACTGCACAATAAAGAGTTAATTCATTAATTCTATTCATTCAGTAATGAAATAATTTAGTGGCAGTAAATTTTCACGTTTTTTTTATATAATTCGTGAAAACACAGATGCTATTGACATAGTCTGAAAATTGTTAAAACAAATTTTGGCTTTGAGTTTTTCTGAAAAAATACGCAGGTATTCTAGCCGTGGATTTCTCGATTAAAAATCTGGAACAACGTGATCTACGTTCTGTTTAATCTAAATCGACTTCGGAAGATTTATTTGCATTCTTTTGTGTAATGAGATCTGAAGTATCAGAGTAATTTTACCTAAGTCGTTTACATATTTATTTTTACCTACGTCGACCATCTTATTTTGGAATAATAAAATTAAGTATGTAGGTAGATAGATGTAGATAATTTTGTAATTTCTGACAAACTGAATTCTATCAGATTAGATACATCTACTTACAGTAACTTTAAATCTACATTGATTAATTATACTGATTAAGGAATTAACTCTCATGTTGCGAAGATATTCCAAGGCAGACGTTTAAAGCGCTGAGTCCCTAATCCCCAGCCGCTGATTTAAGCGCATTACCTCACAAGCCAGCCCAAATTTACCTAATTCCTCTGAGGAAAGAAATAATAAAGACATTAGGCTACTTCATTAATATTAAGTGGATTTCATAATCTTATTCAACTTCACACACACTTTATTTGGAATCCACAGTGTTATGTTGTAAAAGAATCCCACGAAGGAAGCGTGATTATGTATGTTACTTCATCACGCTCAAACGGCGGGGCCAATTTTTATGAATTTTTTAGGGATTTGGTCAAAAATTCTATTAAATGCCCTATGCCGTTATCAGAAAAATAAGTGCACCCTTGCCCTGCAGAGTATGGGCAAACCCAACCCCGTTATGAGAATGATGGCGGATCGACTGGATTTTGTCTACATGAGTCATTGTAGGATTTATGGTTGGGCAAAACCCAGCCGCGCTCACAAAATAAAAGAATGATTTTTAAATGTTATTTGATTTTAGTTTATTTGTATTGTTAATAACACATAGATATAAGTTGTTACTAAACAAAATAAGTCTCTGAAACCTTAATAAATTATTAAATTAATATTAAAAAGTCTGATAGTCAATGGCTCTTTATAAACTAGATGGCGCTATAGTGTATAAAAATGTAAGTATTTTTTCAATAATTACGCGGATAACAGCTAGTATTCTAATAACATTTATTTGATAATTAAAAAATATTGCTTATTTAGTTATTAGATGTGAAATTATGGATGTCAGCCCTCTAGTCAGTAGAAAAACTTAAAAATAGTTCGCAAGGCGGAATAATCTACTCGGTATTATGCAAATATTATATGAAAAGGGTAGCGGAACCCAGTCCTGATGCATATTCATAAGAATGTCATTACAAAAGTTCTATTTTTATTAGACGCAATATCTCATAGCTTACCAGCAGAAAGTATGCGCTATTTTTAATATTTATGTTATTTTCAAAAATCATAGCTGAATCTTCAAACTCTATGTTTATTTTTTACATGTACCTACTCCTGGCTGCACGGCATCAGACGAGAAATATAACAAGGAACACGCGAGGATAACATAAATATAACTTACTATGTATAATAATTTCTTTACATTAAACTATAACTAAAAAAAAATTAAAATAATAAAAAATAACATACTATAACAAACTATTTAAATAAGTATAACAATTATATACATATTTTACAAAAATGTCAGTCCCTATATTTAGTTCCCTGGAGATAGCGAGCCCAGAAGGCTGACGTTAAATGCCAAAGGTTATTCTCTGGCCGATGTCAGCCTTGTGAACCAAAGGTCTCTCAATATCTCTTACAAGGTTCATTTTATTAAATATATTTTTTATAAAAATGGAAGTAAAATACTTAGTAGGTATATATGATATGCACCGAACGTGAATTCTCAATAAACTCACTCCAATCCAAGTGCTACCTGCATTGTGCCTTTCAATACCCACAGTTCAGTCAGAGCGAAAAGTTTAAAACTTGACTTAGCTATTTTAAAACCGAGGAGTCCAGAATTCAATCCTGTGCAATAGCTGGGAAAATGTGGAAATACCTACTATGGAAATTGGCTAGGGATCAAACTGCTGATATTCTAATCATGTAGCTCAACTTCGCTGAGTTTAGACTGAATTTTGTTAAGTAAAATGGACTGTGAGATAGAGCGACTTTAAGTTAACATCTCGCTACAATTCGATTCGTCTTGAAAATTTTATTGCTTCATCGACGTATTGACGACGTATCGAAGTTAGGGATAGCTAAATTATTAGTGTTATATTTATTACATCAATGAATTTTCATAGATTTGAACGTATTTAAAAAATCATTTTATTACGAATGCTTTGTTTGTATTAAGTGTAAATAATGATTCATTCTGATATTGCAGCAATTAAATTATTTACCTTTTTTATTCGCTAGGAAATTGAATGTTTTCTGATTTTTAAAATCTAATAGCAATTTTTTGTGAGACTAAAAACATATACTCACACATTTATGAAAAACGCTAAAATGTCCGCAATAAAATGTCCAATATTATCTATTTCACAGTTGAATGTCGAGAATTTTATACGGGTCAGAAAATTTTATGTCCATGTCAGTAATCCTTGTCCAAATTGATTGCACTGCATCCATGTTTTAACCCGCTGAAGCAATTAAAAAGTTTTTTATTGCCGACCGCTAATTTCCTGCTGATAAACTGCCATATGTTCCCGGTAAAATATCGCTTCCTGAAGCTGTGTTGCATAAACAGGAACTGAAAATTGTAAATAAAGAGAGAATAGAAAAAGAACGATCAGCTTGGCCACATACTGATCGACAATTATGTGAATAGCCGCCGTTCCGTCTCGACAGGGAGAAGAATGCCTTTCTTTCATTTTTCTTACGCGAGTCTACAGGAAGAAATCTCAGAAATATACAGTACCTTCGTGCTTTGTTTCCTATTTTTAAATTTTACATTTACACTGTTATGTTATGTACAAAAATCAAAATGAATAAAAAAATCATGTCACAGTAAAATACTTCATATAATGTCTACTAAAATCCATTTCTATCTTGAGCCATTTATTGCCAACCACATTGAAATTTTTCGTGTCTAATTATTATAATCAATATTATCGTTCGTACAATATTTAATAATGATTATTAAGACTTACACAGTGTAACCATCTGTAATCTACATATTTTATAATGAAACGCAGTCACAAAATTTGCACATTACGCCACATATCAGTACCGTCATGTGCGTATCATTTGAATGACGCTTTTTATGGGTCCAATTTGTACGACACACCTGACTAACATTTTTACTCTGTATAATAAAATGTTCTGTTGTATCTTTAAACTGTTCAAATAATATTACAAGACATGAGATGTCAATTAAAGCGGTGTTGGTGTGGTTAATTGTAGTGAACGAAAGGTTTCAGGTTCGAATCCTACTCTGGCCACATGAATTTTTATACCAATTTGACTTATGTAAGTGTAGTAATTTTCATAGTGTGTTATTTGCTAACAATAACTATAGATATATAATCGATAACAAAGAAAGGTTAGAAGTAAATTTTTTAATATGTTGAAACTACAAGATATAATCATTAATTTACTATTTCTACGTCATAGTGTATCCAAAATTACGACGTTATTATTAAGGTTTCAGTAATTAATTTAACACACTATGTCGACAAAATGAAAACACACTTTCTTTTCTAAAGGGTTAAGTGGAAATTGATTACAAAGGTAAATGTCGGGGAATCCCCCGTGGCTCGCACAACATGGATCCCGGATGTTGTCCCCCCTCTCCCCGACTACCCTCTTCAAACCATGTTGGTCCCACGGTGACGAGGTGAGTAAGGTAGACAGAACATAACCTGTTTTTAGGCTCATGCCTATCCTAAGAAAATATTATTGCCGAAGAAAATTTATCACGAACAAAATTTCGTTACGACTAGACTAGATACATTACAGATATCCTTTCGAGTATCATTCGGCCATACATACACTATTGGTGAACAGTTCGCTAAACTCTGGCAGATTCGATATACATTGCTGGTTTTTCGTTACGGTAAATTAAAAACCTCTCATACATGCAAACTACGCTATGTTCATTCATTCGCGTCGACATCTGAGTTAGGCGATAATGTGTAACCGACATCTGATATATAGACAGTACTTCAAACTAAGACTCATGCTCAGTCGTGCTCCGTTGCGATGATGCAGCAAATATTTCCATAGGTTTTGTCACTGACATGCGTTAACGTACGGAACTCCATACAATTTCTGTGTTGTCAGTCAACAAACGTCATGCAACGCAACGAACGGTAAAATGAGATTCGGCTCTGTCACCGTCGCAAGGCATATGGAGATTGTACGTTTGCGACAATCTGTCGCGCTATCATCTACAAACTCGCAGTCGCCACAGATAATTAATGAAGCGTACGAGGTAGTCTATCCTCTAAATGGTCCATGGTTGAAACAAAGCGGTGAATTTATTTCCGTAGCAATATTTGTTGGGCGTATACGTCGATTGTGGTGGTTAATAAAAGAAAAAAAAACATTAGAATATGAATAACATTTTTGGCTATATAAAATAGAAAATGATGTAAAATAGAGAAAGTGAAAATAGAGTAGAAAATGATGATGAAAATAATGTCAAAAATAATGATAATAAAAATGTAAGTATCAAGTTTTAATTGCTTTATATTAGTAAATGTAAGTATGATCTTTTGTCACACATTGAATGGTATACGTTCTCTCTGACAATATTAAAAGCTTGTGTATGGAATTAGTAGTTACTCCGTAGTACCTACTAATTCCAGCTTAGAGCTTATGTCAAAAATGACATTTTTGTAAAAAAAAACTTATTTCTAATGATCACACTACCAAGTTTTATTCAAGTTCTATAAAAAGCAATAAATTTACTCTAAGAATTACAACTACACAGAGAAATAAAGCGATTAATCTCAGGGGTCCAAATTGATGTTTCTATCGGGTCTGACACATAGCGCCATCTGAAGTATATATTTGACTATATATACATAATAAAAAGATTTAATATATTCGTATATATTGAAACTCTTATATCACATATACCCAGTGGTTAGTAGAAAGTTTTAATAAAATTATACAGTTGAATTCGTTAATAGTAATAGCACCTAAAATGTTATCAATGAATATATATTTTAATCAGAGAATTATACTAAACACCGAATTAAAAAAGGGAAATCTTAAAATAAAATAAATAAATTTTCGGCGAATGGCGCATTTACCTTATTAAATACGTGAGTAAAAACTTTTACAAAATGGTTAATTTTTTTTAAGCTTTCTAAATCTCTTTTCCGTTTAGCGCCTCAAAATGATTTAAAGGCAGCAGAGGGGCACATTTTGTCTATTTTTGTAAGCCAGATAAAAAATAACAAAGTGTTTTGTGTATCATGATTTTCATCGTGCACGTTTATGAGGGTTGTCAAGCACGTTGTGACGTTGATTAATTGGGGCTTTTAATATGAGAAAGTGTAAACATCCTTATAGACTTGCACCGCCAAATTCGAGTGTAGACTGTTTTGCGTTAGTATTAGTAGTAATTATAATCTTATGCCACACTGTCGGCAAACAATTCTTTAAACTTGGCGGTTTTGACGTACATTGCTGGTTGTCCTTGGGGTAAAACGCTCATCGAGGCGGTTGGTTCCGCCATGTAACACCCAATACATATCCTTCCGTGAACGTCATAGGAAGCGACTAAGGGACACAGCCTATGAAGCTGATAGGGAACAATAGCATTCACAAAGAAGCAGGCGACCGGTTGTAAAATCACAGCCGAATTTACAAAATTTCAAGGTAATTTTTACGCTGACCCTGGTCTTCGCGGCGTCATAGAAGAGAGAGTGAAAAAACATAAACAACAAGTGCTAATACATAAACAACACAATGTACTTTTCATAGAATTTCAAGAAGTGGGCCCACAGACCACACGCACATCTTTATATAGCACTATTTGTCATTAGGCTTCGATTATGGACAGCATGTCGAACGCTCCTATACACGTGTTTGCTACATTGTCTCAGATAGCCAAACATTTTATATTCAAATAATTAAAATTATTATCGGATTTGTCTAAGTATATAGGTATGTTAGCTAAGTGCATGTTAAAGTAACTGAACAGAAACTTAAAATATAGAAGATTCCTACATCTGTTATTCTGTGTCGTAAAACGAGATTAACTTTGATGTTAATAGCTACAGTTCATCACAGTTAGCCTGATCATGCATCATACTTGTGCTGTGCAATATAAATTTTAAGTTAGGTATAGTTTTGGCAATATTGTCCCGTCTGTTACTGTTGTAGTAAGTCCTATTAAGTAAGTACATAACAACTTTCCTAGCGAAGATTTCACGTCCATTCGTGAAAGTTCGTGAAACATGAATCATTACTATTTGTTTATAAGACTGGACGACAAAAGTTTTCCGCTTGGTTCACAAGTTACTACATCATGCTCTAAAAGAAATTCCTGCTTCTAAAACCTACTATATTACAGAAAAGTTTGTTCAATATGTGAAGGTTACATTGCAAGTGAAAATGGCAAAGCGAATACCAGTCAAATTAGTACTCACTAGCTTTGCCGGACAAAAGATTTAAAAATTTATAGGTTTCATATGAAAAGCCAGATATATCGTTCGTTGTATAGATACTGTCGTACAACCTTACTTTGAAATATCGATAGACGAAGGTGAAATACGTGACATTTGTTATTTAATTAATTATTATTACTAGGTATTTATTGTGTATACATTTATTGTGCATTTATTCATGTTTATCATATATTGTGTATAAAATAATGAACTAACCCAAAATAAAGATAGAGCATACTGTTAGCTAAAGTATGTTTTGTTTGTCATTATCGCTTTATTATAAAAAGACAGAATTGGCATTGACCGAGCGAGAACGAGACATAATATACTTTAACTCAAAGTATGCTTTATCTTTTTTTTTAATAATGTTGTTGTCAACAATATTTTTTATTAATTTTATCCACACCATCTTCTTTTTAACATTACAACATATACGCTGTAAGTACAATAGGAATATTTCCCATTGAGCTGATTCAATGAAGTGTGAACGGGATAACACGAATGCTGTGTATAACAATGGCTGCCGGCCTTAAGGTCAGCGTACACCAGACACATAATCAATAAAATATTGAATGTCACTTAACAATGCTGGGTGAACAACGCTCGCCCTTAAGATAGCGTTTTATTTCAAAATAAAATGTAGCCAATATTTCTTACTTTGATGTATTCAGATTCACGTTGCTATTATGTTGTGTGCTATTGAAATTAGAATAAAATATTTTCTTTCATTTCTGAACATATTTTACACGTAAATTAACGCAAAAAAGTAATAACCATTACTGGACATATGGTATGTAGATTCATCATCATCCATTGTTCTCTCTTTGAAGCCAACTCCTTCACTTCTGGATATGACACGGCAGATGTCGATGTGATAACGAAAAACGTTTATTCTCATTTAGTCTTTTAGCCCGTTCTTTACAGTCTCATATAATTCTAATTACTAGCCAAAGATACACAAACAAAAGTGAAAGCTTCATTTCCACAAAGTTCCATGTCTAATTGGTGTCGTATTCAACCAAAATGTAGTTATTACTTAGAAGACTAAGTCCCCAAAGTATTGAATAAATCATTTCAAAGCGAACTTTGCCGTTAGGTACAAATAATTAATTTTACAGTACCAAGTTTTGATTGGAACTCGAAGTTATCACGAAGGATAAAGACATATTTTCTTAAATACTGGCTACTTGTGAATTTTGCTGTCCAAAATGATATATTTTTCGAAACAAATGAGGCGTTGATTTGTTTCGTTTCTTCATTTATTTGAATTTTAAACAAAATTGTTTTGTCAATGAGATTATAGTAAGAATAACGTTTGTTACTCTCATGATAATATCAGTTGTAAATAATAATTATATTGACACTCAAAAATAAATGCACTAAGAATTATCATAATTCAGTAAGGCCTCAATGCTGCACTGTTCTCCTTTATTTCGATGATCAACGCAGAACAACGGTGAAAATATATGGAGTTTCGACGGCAAGGTGGAAACCTACCGAAAACAACGCAGCGGTAACGCGCTACGTCAACCAATAACGTAACGGAGCAATAGAACTGAGCTATAAGCTAAGTGAAATACACTAGAGAGTGTTATTACGATATCACTAGTTGTGTATGAGGAGACTAAGGGCACAAAGCCTGTATACAGATGATAGGCAACATAAGCCTTGGCAGTGTTGACTTTAGTGAAAATCGCAGCCGAGTTTACTACATTTAACGCAAATGGCGGGCTTCAGGACTTCATGGCCCAAAATTCAATTGGAATACGCGAAATAGATAGATATCACTAAATTAATGCAAATTGTAGATATGTAATTAGGTAATATCAGATGTTAAATGTTTTATTTATTATGTAATTGAAAAAAATATCGAATCTGATAAATATTTTTATATCATGTTATAACTTTGTTAATAAAGATAAATCGTTCAATAACAATACAGTCATGACACATAAATCCCCCAAATAAAACATAAGGATCGGTTCTTGTCACTTTCCGAACAAACTTTATTATTTCTGTTCAAAGTTTTGATGGGAATTCAATGAGGAAACTTCGGATATGGTTTTGATTATGTATTTTTTAAATCGTACGAAATTGTGCAGATTTTCGCATTCCTATATAAATATTTAACTAGTTAAGACTTTGATAATACTTAACTTATATCATAACTAATACTTATTAAAATTAATACCACTGTTGATTTAAAACTCATGGAATTTGGCAATGTCATTATGGCTTTAAGAAATGTTAATGCCGCGAATTTTTTATAGCGTTTCTTTCATTTCAACAAGACATAAACATTATCAACTAAAATACAAATATTTTATGTTAACTAAAGGGCTATAAAACAGTAACACGACTGTAAATCCGAGAAGTGATGTGCACTAACCTTTAAATACATTGGCGTAACACGCTCAGTAGCGCTCAGACACGTACTAAGATTTTTACAACCCAATACTTGCAGCTTTACAAAGTTGAAAAACTAAAAAATTCAATATCTTTACCACAGAGTCTTTTTTAAGTAATCTTTTTTCGTTATTTTGTATCACATTAGATACGGTGGGATATAAAGGGCAAATTGTTTTATTTATGTTTTAAAAGATAATATAAGAAAAATCGTTTATCTACTCATAAATAATATAGTTTATATTTTTTTTTCATGCAATAAATTCAATTTATAGCATTTCAAATACAATATGTTTAAGAATGAAACTTTATCGACCTTAACTCTTTATAAGCAGTATGCACTATAAAAACCAAGTAATACCATTGACACCAAAATTAATGAGATTCGATTAAAATAATTTAGACTAAGTTAAAACCATGCCTAATGAAATCGCAAATTTTAACAAAAAAGTCCACTATTTTCAGTCACAACATCTCTCCCTGTACACTATCGGCAACAGAAGATAACAAGTGCATTTTCAAATATCGATTTTGTTCGGATCGCTATGCTATAGCCTCGCCTAAGTCAGATTACCTATTCAAGTAAGTGCCTCAGAAAAGTAGAGAACTAAGTATCGGAGCCATGTCCTAAGGACTATGAAATTTCATACCTGATAAATTGTAGCGTGTGACTGCCAGCGAATAAGATCACTCTGTATCGTACCATGGATGTCGTACAACTAAGGGATGAAAAGCCAAATTGAGAAGCAACGACAGTAATTTCAAAGAGGTTTGACGTCAGGCATGGGACTTGACGTAATATCACGGCCACTTCTAAGCTGATTTTGATGCGTCACATCCGAGTATGCAAACGGAACAGTCTTTCCATGCATTCTTACCTATATTATACTAGTTGTCGCCGCGAACTTAGACCTCGCGAACACAACACATTTTTATGGGTAAAAACCCATAAAAATTTATTTTGTATTTATTTACAAAATTGTGAATAGGTATTTCAAAAACAACTTAACCGATTTTGATGCCCCACGAACTTAAAAATTCTATCGGCAGATCCTAGATACCTTTTAAATTTCATCAAAATCGGACCAAGGTTCGAAAGTTATCGCGTTACAAACGAACAAACAAACATACATACATACATAGATACATACATACATACATACATACATACATACATACATACATACATACATACATACATACATACATACATACATACATACATACATACATACATACATACATACAAAATATGTATTTTAGCCCCAAGTAGAATTATAGCAATTTATACATATTATATAACAAAGTAAAGTTTATACATATTATATAACAAACTATATAAGTATAAAAAGTTCTCTGCCGCGTACAAATACGTCTGTAGAATGTTTTAACGCGTACAGACAGACAGCTGTCTGTTTGCGTTAAACACAAAAACTATTTATGTTCGGATTTTCACCAATAGAAGGATTTCTGCGGAAGGTATCGGTGTACAATATGTATTTACCCGAGCGGAGCCGGGACGAACCGCTAGCAGGAGAATAAATTAACAAAACTTCCACGTATTGCAAACATCCAAATAATAAACGTCCTCTAAAAGCAATTTCCACGGGATAAATAAATAAGAGCGAAATTAATAGGGATTTTATCGACATTATAGGAGCTATTGAGCGGCTCAGCCGAACTCAATGACGCCGTTAATGGCCTATGTTAACATGTGTTCAGCTATTCCATTACGAATTGACATATGTACTGTACATATTATGTTTTAGCTATATACTTATCGCACATGTAGTCTCGCTCTTCTCTCTCTTTGATTTTATTACTACAGAACAGAATACTGTGAGCCTCGAGTCAGCGTAAAAAATAACCTTAAAATTTTGAAGACTTGTCTGTGACAACCGGCCGCCTGCCTAACGTCAAAACTACCTGGGAATGCTATTGTTGAACAGAATACTAAAGTCTTAGGGAGGATATGAAGTCCCACGCTAGGGCGGAACCACTTGTCAGAGATTGATGGCACTACTAGTAAGGTAGTATAAAGTTCTTGCGTGTAAGCTTTATAAAAACATAGTTTTCAACAAGCGTGCGAACGACAGGTATTCATATACATTTTTACACTTTGCCATTGTGCCGGCAACAAAGATATTACATGTACGCGTACAATAGACGAATAGCGATGACATAGGGTGACATATGACGTGACACATCCATCCCTGCAAATAAATTCACATATTGAATGCGCCTTTTAGAATAACGCATAGTTTTGGTCCCGTTTCCCGTCAGTTTCAAATATCGCCGGACTAGAAATGGTGAGGTTTGTCAATTTCATTTGCAAATTTTGTTTTCATCGAGGCAATATAGGGCAGTAAACTTCATACAATGAATTAACTGTCCAAAGCATTCGCTATTTACTTAGAGTGGGTTGCACCAGTCAACTTTGACGTTGACGTTTAAAAAAATGGCAAACCTAAAAAATCTAAACTACAAAAAGCGTGTCGACTCGGCTAAATTTTGCAAGGGCTAGGACGACGCCACTGATATGGTATTATATTTGGCGTTCTGTCTTCTGGCTACAGTGTGCAGGTGGTAGGGCACCCAGAGCACGACAGTGAGTCATGGTTCGGAGAGAGGCACCGAATTGGCAAACGGTATCAGAACTGTAACCCCACTTAGACATGTTTTTTTCGCTTCGGCCAATTTCGTTTTGACACGAAGTTGGCAGAAGCAAAGAGAACAGCAATCGAGAAAAGGTTTATGTTAATGTCCAAACAGTTGGTTATTATTAGCTTATTTCCCGTCACGGAGTCGCCGAAATATATTCCTATTTTTAAAGGAAAACGGTCCTTTATGAAAATATGATTGTACACATAGTTTACACAGAGAATGGGTGTTGGTCCATCTAGTTATCTCACTGTTTACTTAATCATGGAGGCTTCGGCCGAGTTAGCAGCCCTTCCAACTCGTGTTTGAACTAGAGACGTGCCTCTCGAACCTTGCGGGCTCTGGCTATAAGAATTATATCTACTTTCTTTTATGAGCGCTTGGACTCTGCCTATTTGGATTTTATTTACTTTTGCTTTACAAATGTGAGATAATAGTTTTATAAACTAGTTTCTTCAGAAATTTTACCGTTATTTTATAACACAATCGTGTATTTTTTAATGCAATTTCCGCGTGAAGAAAATACCCTTAATTGACACAATATTCAGAATCAACAAAGA
Organism: Plodia interpunctella; assembly: GCF_027563975.2. NCBI lineage: Eukaryota > Metazoa > Arthropoda > Insecta > Lepidoptera > Pyralidae > Plodia > Plodia interpunctella. Next base: position 5,906,646 of record NC_071308.1, on the reverse strand, counting down.
AAGAAATTTTTAATTATTAAATGTATCATTTAAAGAAATGAAATATATTATTTAAATAAACGTCAGGTGTAACTATTGAACTATCGGGGACAGCGCGGGAGTGCTGTATTTTCCTCTATTATGGAGTTGTTCTATAATATAATATATATGTTGTTCTATATATTCACCCACCTCAAATAATGCACACATGCCTATTGCCTATACCAAGTGGTGGTTGATGAAAACTCCTATATATGAGTCAGATTTGTATACAAACTCATGTGGCACGAGTAGGATTCGAACCTGGGACCTCTCGATCCACAAGCGGACGTCTTAACCATTACACCACCACAGCTTCCTACTAGAATAGATATAATCCTACTCATATTATAAATGCGAAAGTTTGTAAGGATGTAGTTTGTACGTTTGTTACTCTTTCACGTAAAATCAATGGACGGATTGTTATGAAATTTAGTACACGGGTAGAATATTAATCTAGAATAACACATAGTTATGTAATAACACATGGTAGGTACTTTTACCACGAGAGCGAAGTCCCGGGGCGCAGCTAATAGTGAAATATTCTTTATTTCACTCATCACACAAGTACTATGTTTATATCTACGACTTTTACATCTGTGTTAATGATAATATGCCATACATTTGAAATAATCCTCGGGAAAAATAACAAACACCTATAAAGCATTTCCACCATTTTAAATTCATAATTGCCCTCATTACGACATAACCGCAATAAAAGTACAGCGATATGTATAAACGTAATTTTAGAGTTAGGACTCAAGTCCACTGCGCGCGATGCGAGCTAAGATAGCCATGCCATGAGTTATTATTCCGAGTGAAGAACTTAAGAGTATTTTCCACTTTCAATTTTCCACTCGAAAGTTATTAGTTGTCTTTTTATTTTAAGACCTTATGTTACAACTATTTTCGCTAACTATTGTAACTTAAAACAGTGTGTTTCAGTGCTCAACCATAGTTTTTTAACCTTTTTGAGGAAATTTAACTGGCCCCTTTGCTAATGTCTATTTAGCTTTTTATGTGTTAAAATTTAAAAAAAAAACATCAATCCATATTGAAACATATTAATGGACGCAAATAAGGATGCCGAAAACGAAGTGTTTGAAGTGGAGACGTAAAGGGGACTCTGGGCTCCGACGCTCGGAGGAAAACGCTTGGATGAGAACTAGAGAGAGCTAGGGAAAGTGTGGGTGTGTTATTATATCGATTCTACGAATGCAAAGTGATGGATGGTCGGCTTTAAACATGGGCTCGACTCGTGTAGCGGATAATGACAGTAAAATCGTTACCTTTACAAGGACATAGGTACTTTTATACATATGTTATGAGGTACATTGAACCGTATACCGTTACGTTGGATGATTTTATCTTCTTTTCGTGTATCTGTTTTTAAACAATTTTCAAACATAAAATAGGTCGTAACATTATTTTTTATTAACCTTTGTTTTAACATGTACTAGAGGTACATTTGCTTCGGTCATATCGGATGCTACCGAAAAATATAAAATTTTCAATCAATATCGATTATAAAATCTAAAAGTTTAATATGAATAATCCCTAGCGTATATTTTATCGTGTGTTGCAAACATACAATTTAAATTTTCGACTTGTGTACAAAAACATACAACAATCAGAATAAAACTATTTGATATCCGTTTGTTTCCTCTCAACGTCAACAGCAGACTACGGTCGATTCGTTCGCTAAAGCCGATCTTGACAACACAAGGATACTTGAGAGAAATGGAAAAAAATGAGTATCAACAAGGCCAGTTTCTAGAATGGAAAACATCTGTTGATTAGCTTTATTTTGTTACTGGTTAGAATCTTTTGATAAAGAAAAAAAGGTTGAATTTAGGTCACTTGATATTGTTTTAAAAGTGGATAGTGTTCCAATTTTTCAAATACTGCAGATTTGAATTTTGTTTTAGTAACAAAGATATCTTTATTTCTCACTTCACAATATCTCTTATATAAGTACTAGCGGCCCGTCCCGGCTTCGCTCGGCTAAAAACATTCAAAACCATTACCTCAACAACCAAAACCTTCCTCAGGAATCACTCTATCTATTGGTGAAAACCGCATGAAAATCCGTGCAGTCGTTTTTAGAATTTATCGCGAACAAACAGATAAACGCGGTAGAGGACTTTGTATTATAATATGTAAGGATAAAATACTTGTGTTTGGGTGTTATACCTTGATTTACTATCCACATAACAATACCTAAATTATTTGATCAAATATTTTAAATGTACAAAGCACTGTTTGCAAAATGCAGATATATTAATAATCACAAGTGATTTCATTAAATGAAACTCATATCGTAAAATCCAATATGTGACCATTGACTCGGAACTATTGCTATATGTGAAATAACAATAAGCAGTAAATGTTACACTTCCAAGAAGTATACGAGTAGTCGGCAAAGAGCGCAGATAGAGAATAGACAGAGATAAAGGATTTTATTTTAGAGTGGTGTATGAAATTGAGCATGGTCTTTGTTCAAGAGAAGGTTGTTATTGACCGACTGTAAATAGTATTTTTACCATACACAATTGAAGTGGTTTTGGACTTTCATTTTTCATGCCAAACTATCAAGTCCTTGGTAAAACAAAGGGAAAAACAGAAATGAGGCCTTTAAACCTATTATAAATTGTTATTAACCGATTTCCATTCCCACGATCCATTTCTTGCTTTATTGTCTAAATTTGAGTGTCATTTCACAAAGATACATTATATTCACATATAGATATGGAGCCACTAAGTGTATGAGAGGCGTAAGGTAGATAAGTACCTAAATGTAATGGATTTGTGGTCTATTATTCTTTGGTCAATATCAGGAATCGTTAATAAGTTTACAGCTCATTGTTTTGTCTATGTACAGGAATAAAAGTGTCTTTAGCATTACAGGAATAGGAAAACAATGTTTGACGATTGAACACGTGATGGGTTCTATTCCACAAATAATTATTTGTGGAATAAAACCTAGCGACCCGGCCCGACTACGCACGGTCTTAACTGGTATTAAACGAAACAGAAAAGAAAAACAAATAATAATAAAACACAAAACCAAACTAAAGTGTATATTATAATTTGTAGTCGTAATAGGATATACTATACTCCTATGTTCTAATAATAATATATACCACTTCTCATCCCGATTTTCGATGAGAATGGTTTCCGATCTCTACTAGTGCTTTATAGGAATAACATGATGAAAACACTTAGGTACTTTAAAAACTTTTGTTCAAATTAAACCCAATGAAATAAATTCATTAGTATTATTTTTTTACGTTTTCTTTAAATGAAATACATAATTTTCAAACAAAGCAATTGTTTTGAACGATTTTTCTCAGAATTTTTGCTGGTTTTAATACGATTAGCCGATATAATCGGATTAGGAAATAATGGGTATTAATAAATGGGTTTGTCTAATTGAGACGAGAGGGAGAACCGTATTTATCAGCGTTATCAAACATGATCATACGAATGTATAATATAAGTATAGGTACATAATTATGTGATTTGGTTATAAAAATCAAAATTTTCGTAAATATCGTTTAGAAAAAAAAAAAAAGATTTTCTTTTCGCCAACTGGTGTACCCATTATTTTTTCTAATTGTTTATGTCCCACTGCTGGGCAAAATCCTCGCCCAGTTTCTTTATCCAAGACAGGAATGCGTTTTTTGACAACTTTTTTGCCACAAACTGAATGCAGTAAGATCTCTCTGACAATAATAAAAGCTGTGAAGAAATGACTTTTTTGTAAAAAAAAAAACTTAGTTCACTCTGAATTCTAAAAATTGTTTTGTAATTCACACATTCCCATAAATTTAATTAGCCATATTTCTGCCCTCCGTGGTTCCATATATGGCGCAACTTTTTGCGCCCTCCCTCGGGCCCCGCCATTTTTTCGGCATAAAAAGTTAGTCCAGTTAAAGTCAGATTGCGTACATTACTCTAGGGTATTTTGTGGTTAAATTGAAAGCCATGAAAATAATAACAGAACATACAATATTTTATATTGACAAGAGTGTTGGCTTCGAAAACCTAGCGCCACCTTCTCATTTTGATCAATTTATTTTATTTATAAGCGAAAGCTAAAAAGCAACCAATGCGAATTATTAATATCCTTCACTTGTTAAAGAATTGTATTAGATAGTTTTATAGTTTTCTATTGGCCATGGCCACAATTAACAAAAGTAAAAAAAACAGTAAGTACCCATCAAAATCGTAATGTATAATCGAAAACTTTTAATAGGTACCTACTTTCTAATCTCTTTATAAAGTGTGGTATAATTTGTATGGTCATTTTTTTAAGTCTTAGATAAAAATTGTTGGTGCTAGTGTATGAGTTTGCGACCTGTTCAATTAAATTATAGGATGATCATGTTTTTTTAAATAGTTTTAAAAATAAAGTTCTAGTCAAGGTATACCTATGTATTATATATTCAGCCCGCATTCAGATTAAATCAATGAAAAACATTGATAGCATTCGTGACAAACAAACAGACCTTCAATTAACGTCACCACAATTTATATTCATCTTAAGGATTAGCGCGACTCTCCATTGTTTTATTTGCATATCCCATAGACTTATAAGATAATACTGGACTGGGAATTTTCTGCTTTCACAAATTAAAAGTTTGGATATAGATGGAAATTATCGTCTAATCTCTTTGCAGGGTCTATTAGATATTATTAGGAACCTAACCTAAACAAGAAAGAAAACATTATAAGCTAAGTATCACAGAATATCTTATTCCGGGATTTTTGTTATGTCAAGTATTATATATTTCAATTTTTTATATGGTTTTGGTACAGAATTTAATTTTTCCAGTTGCCTATGACTTGTATAATTATTATTTGTGGTAAAGATGAAACATTTTAGAACACAGATTAAAAAGCAAGTAGGTATATAGTTTGTTTTTAACAACTTCACAACTTTACCAACTTTGCCTCATCCAGTCAGCAATGCTGTTCATTGTGTAACATTTATTTCTATAACTTCATTATCTTCTTAGCTGTCGGAATAAGTAATCACTGTGGTGTTTGATGAAATTAAATGCAATATTTCGTTAGATCTCTCCGTGACTATCTGTATATAAAATAGGAGCTTTTAAAGTTTTTGAGTTTATCGTGTTCATACAGACAGACGCAACTGTAGCTATATTCTTACACATGCGATATAGTTTTATCCAAATCTAATATAAACTAATGTATTGCACTTCGGTCACTGATTGTATTAGTTGTGCAGAAAACAAATCAACGGACTTATTTATTATTATTATTAGTGAAAATATTACCAGTATGAAAAATTATTTTTTCAAAAACTCATTCAGGTTAGATACTCCGCATAGGCGCAATTTATTTTTTCTCTTTATAGTAGTACCTAGTGCTAGTTGTATTTTATTTCTAGTTGTCAACACTTAATGATAACTAGCGGAATGGAACCATTTTAAAAGATTCCGTTTTTTAGTTAGCAACACATAATAACAACCAGCGGAATTAAACCAATTAATAAAATTCCAAAAAGAATTCTATTTTACACATTACTCGGTAAACTATGTCCAATAAGGAGTATTGAAAAATGGCTAGAAGTGTCGACAAGGGCCGTGACCCCGTTTTGGTGTCATGTTCTAGTTAAAAAAGTTCCCGCAGCAGTCTTGGATTTCTTTTTGCGTAGAGGAGTTTGAAGTGGGTATTGGTGTTGGGTACGAACCCGGTATAATTGGATTTGACTGCACTATTGTTTTTTCCCGTATTGTGGAACCATTGGAGGGCTAAATTGTATTTCCAACCGAATTGAGGTTAAAACCGTATAACTTATTTTTAGGGTTCCCAAGTAAATATTTATTTTCGTCCTTATAGTTTCGTCGTGTATGTCCACTCAGAGACTAAGTACTAAAAACTGTAATTGGTAAACATATGCATCTTAATCAAGCGGAGATAACTGTTGAATAAAAAATTGTCTCTGTTATTTTATATACATGTATTGGACATATAGCTTCGTAACTTTAACATTGCGCGGACACGCACTTGGGTTCCCCTTATTACTACTGCTTAGTGTGTGAATACAAGATCAATTTCTTTTTTGGGGCTTAATAATTTTTACGTACAGACGTGTCACTCTCTCAATTCAAAGCTCACCTCTCTTACTCTAAACTGACCTTGATTGAATTAAAAAGTGCATTTAACATACAGATTGAAAAGTGGAGGAGAGTGACATGCTGTATGGACCCCTCATAAAGTGGGAGAAAGGTAGGTAGCACATGAATATTATTATGGATTGCCACTGTAATAGCCATTCTATATCCGAAGTGCTAATTTTGAATGGGCGTATCGACAAAATCATATTGCCGTGTGAAACAGTGCTCGCGTGATAATTTATTGAGGCGTATTGACAGGCACACCACAATAGACACATGATCCGCACTGCGGCAGGTATTGTGCAGGTTTCTATTTAGCAGTAATTGATATTACATAATATGTTTGATTGTTGGTTTGTAAAAGAAGACCCAATCGCAACTCGTAGGCAACCCTACATATCATTGTGAAATGGCATAGTCTTGAAATGTCAAGATTGGACCTAGATTTTCACGATATTGCTATTAATCCATGATATGTCAAGAAAATGTAGTAACAATGTCTCTTTTAAATAGTTTGGTTTATTATGAACCAACTTCTAAACTTTGTTCCCAACCAACTCTAAACTTTTAATAAAAAGGTTTTAAATGAATGAACGAATTCGAATTCAGTACAAATTTAAGTTTCTGTTTAACAATTTAACATTGTGAAAAACTTAAGTATAGTTTAAAAATTCATAACCTTTCCAGAGAGTTACACGTAAAACATTTTTGAGTTTAACTCTTTGCATTTGAAGTGGCCGACGCGTGCTAAGTCTTATGAAAAATTTAGTCAAATACCGAGTTTACTCTTGAAATACCTATTCTTTAAGTTTTATATTGCACTTTATTTTATAGACTTCCTCCCACCCACGTAGGTACTTTGAGATTGTGGAATGAGTTCCCTAGAGACTAGAACATGGATTTCTTCAAAGGCTCTTTAGTCGAGATTTTTATCGATATATATTTTGTCCGGTTTTTAAGATTGAAGTGGCTACACGGGTAAACAGAAATTCCCCGTGATTAAAAAACAGCCTGAATCAGGCTTCCTGTTTTATCCACAACGAAGTTATTGGGGTTCGAAATTGGCCTGAATTGCCTCGAGAAAAGGATGGTATGGCCCTGCCGCTTCTTTTGCTCGACTTGGTGGGGGCACTGCCGTGTCTCCAGATATAATAAGGAATTCTACACGCAGCATCGGGCCTTAAAGCAGGTACAAGATTGTATTACATGGAAGGCCATTGTCAAGAAAGCCAAACCAATACTGGTGGTCACGACCCTCAGCCCTGAGGATACAACTATGATCATAACATACTGCTGAATTCGAAATTTAAAAATAACTTGTATCGTTGCAAATGTCTTTTATTGCGTCAAGATTTCAATAAATCAAAAACATGAATTGTGATAACATGTAGTAATATCGTGATTAAACGATTCAACCATGATACTGTACAGTCCAGACGATATTCAATTAGGAGCCTCGGAAAGTAATTGCGGGTAGTCAGCATTTCCTTCAAATTGAGTGTTGGCAGAAGTCCAGACGATTAACAACTTAGTGCAAGCTGTTTAATTTTACGCCCAGATGCCTCGAGACCAGGTATGAATCAAGAAGATTCTTCTTTATTAAAACTATATCTGGAATCGAAATAAAATTATACATTACAGTACAGACCGCCTCATTTAAATAGCGCTCACAAAGTCTGACAACTAGGGATGCGGACTGTAACAAGCAGTTAAAAACAGAGTCTTGCCTATGACGTAAGAAAAACTAACATTGATTTAGGAGTTACTATATCACTATCATCTAAGAATAGGTTGCTCCATGACTGGAGCGTTAAGTTGCCTACCTGCGCAGAAAAACTCAAAGTACGCCATTTTATCGATACGTTGATGGCGCGCTTGTTAAAGTCATCGTCAAAGTGACCGCGTCTCAAAAAGTAGACTTGCAACTTTCCCAAATATTAATGAACTAATAATATACTATTTCATTCATCTGAGCGAAGTCCAGGATTCTCCCTACCCCATTATGCCTTGCAGCTCAGGGTCCGCTGACAAATAATTAAATCTTTAATTGAAATTATGACAATTCTGTTACAGTAACACGTACAAAAGTCTTAAGAGATAAATGCAGATTCGCGGCTGAAATAAACTAATTTTGTTTAACTTGGTTTAATTAACCGTCTTTGACAGAGTCAACATTGGAAATATGAGACCTCGTCTTAATTAAGTTAAGAGCATTTATCAGATAATCCTATATACCTATATTATATATATATATATATATATATATATATATATATATTACGGTAGGTACCTACATTAATAATTAAAACATATTTACGAATTTTGAAGACACGAATTCAGAAACAAGTTCTCATTCAAAACTTTTATAATGAGGATATGATGGATGATAACAAGTGTATTTAATTCTTCTTCATAGTCGTATTCCTCATGGCTGAGGGTCGTGGTCATTGTGTGGAATGAAACACACATTGACTTTCTTGGCAATAATAAAGGAGTGGTTTGCCATTGCCTCTCCTTTTCACTCACACAATTATCAACTAGAGCGCAGGTTTCCTAACCATATTTGCCTTCACCGAAAGCAAGTCGAGGTCGATAAAAATGCGTGACTACTAACACATGAGTCAGACTGATATACAAACTCATGTTGCACGAGCAGATTTCGACCCTGAAACCTTTCGGTTTACAGGCCTTAACACACACATACATCTTAACCATTAGACCACCACCGTAATACACAATGACGACCTCGTCATTACCTAAGTCTTAGATTACCTAAGATTAATGACCTCATTAATCTTAGGTAATCTAAGTAGATAAGAAACTTTTTTTTTTAAACCTAGAAAAAAAAACGATATTTTTTTATTGCATTATATAAATAAAATACCCACGTCAATGCTGTGTAAGAAAAAAGAAATGTTTAATTAACAAACCCTGACTCAATCAAGGCGAGGTGGTAAGTCAATATCGCTGACCGACACGAAAACCTCACAGACGGCGCAAGTGACAGAAGATACTTTATTAATTCTTGAACTGAAGACAGACACTTGAAAACTTAAATTATGTATTATGAACAAATTTGTACTACTTCTGTATAATGATCATCATCGGCTGATAATGATTTGTCTATATAATAGTGTCAAAACACGAAGTCAAAAGCCGACCTTACTACATCTCACGGTGTAAAGATAAAAACAGACGGACAGACAGACGGACAACGAAGTGATCCTATAAGGGTTCCGTTTTTACCTTTTGAGGCACGGACCCCTAAAAAGAGAAGTTATCGTATGCTCCCTTGTTAAAAACTACTCTAAATCTTATTTTGTCTTAATTCAGCTTCATTTAATAAACAAATACATAGGAATTCCTCCGAATCGAGCGGCATCAGATACAGCTAGCTGCACGATGCGATGTGATGATGTGACCATTTCCCACACATTTATCGTATGTGTGGTAGTTATAAAAAGCTTCGTCCGTCACACATAATAGTCAAATCTCCGCTAACTATAATCTTATAGTTAGCAGAGATACTGTATGTTGTTTACTGTATGTTATGAGTATTCGAACACGTATTTGTATCTGCCATTTTCTATAGAGCACGTGCGTAATAGATGTCCAACGCTTCGCTCGTTACTTGGACCATAAAAACATACAATGTATATCTTCACCAGCTGTACGATTTTCAATCAAACTCGTTCCCGCCAGTACCATTTCCCATACAAGAATGTACTGCAGACATGAAAAACGCTTCACTCGTCACTTGGGCTACAAGAACACACACTGTATCGCCGTTAGCTGTACGATGTTCGCATACGTGCCCGCCTGTGCCATTTCCCACACCACATCTTGTACGTGTGAGATCTACTTGGATATTTTTGGTTGGTACTATTATTGAACATCGTGCTCCTATGCGTGACTTCTTTTGTTCTCGAATTCTGTTTATAAAGTCATAGAATAATTTTAGATGAATTTTTCATTCGCGGGTCTACTGAAATAAATATCTATAGAAATAAGTTGTACATTTGTACTTAATTTCCTATTTGTAAGTTTTATACTTACACTGCTATGTTGTTAATATAAATACATAAATGATTTTAGTAATCACAATTTGTAAATAATATCTACAATTTACATTAACCATAAAATCGTTTTGGATGATTTCTGTAATTATAATTTTGTCACATGCCAAAAAAACGATGAGATGAAATGTTTTGAAGATGAGTGCATTTTTTGTCACTTGCAAGATTTATGAAATACGCTTAATACTTTAAAATATCTGAGATTTTTCTTGGATATTAAATGCTGTCGAAGTAATGAAAAATATTTGAGATTCTTATTTCGTTTTTAGGTAGGTATCATGATGAAAAAGCAAATTCTTTCAAATATGAATTTATGGACAAAAATGTTACCGCATATATTATAGCATATAATATGTATTCTATTCTTGATTTCCATGAAGGTCATTCTGTTTATTAATATCTTTGGGTATTTTAGAAATACTTTTACTACTAATAGGTAAGGTACCTCATTGTTAAACTACTTACTATTTATTTTCATGCTTTACTACAAAAATGTGTAACATCAAAATCAATAGATTTGCAGTATGTTGCTGTAGATATACGAGTAGTTTCTATATTAATATTGACACTTCTCCAGCCAAGAGGAGGATATGTCCACTGGGAACCAGCTGCTATCCACATTAATTGCAGAAATTTAGTTGACAGATCCACGAGCTGAAGTGAATCTATTACTAACACGAATAATCCATACTAATATTACAGCGACATTCTGTCTGTCTGCTATATTTTCACAGATGAATCGCTGCACCGATATCGATGAAATTTCATAATATGCATGTCAAAATACGAGTTCAAAAATTGGCTTTTTATTTCTTTAAATTTTCAAGAGATGGTAAATAGGGGGTGAAATTTTATATGAATGCGAATTATATGTACATGCCACAAAAGAATCCTTCCTAATTGGACAAATATTACCAATATACAAAAACTGTAATTATTTATTCAAGTACATACATAAGTGTAAATATAAAACTAGGAAACGAAGTACAAAAGCAACTAACTCATATCATTTTGTCTTTGTTTTTTCCACCTAAACATCTAAACCTACATTGACCTACCGTCACGTAAAATAACGTGAGTGGAAAATCGTGTACTGTACACTTTTATTTTCATGGCCAATGATTTATTATTTCCGGGTTTTATAAATGGGTTTTTGTAATTTGACATCCTACCCTGTGATTTTCAGCTGTCTCGATGCTTGGGATTTAAACTGAATCAATAGATCGTCAATATTATCTTGACGTTTAAATGTTAATTTTAGGTATTGATGAGCATTTAATATCCTCCAAGTCAAATAAAAAAGAAAAGCTTTCATAATAAAAGCTGAATAGAAAATAAGCTTAATTAAAGCTTTCTTCACAAAAGCAATGGCCTAGCAACGTGTCACTATAATCTTAATAACTTGCCCATAATATAGTTGAGGCTTTATGGTTTCGCAACTCTTGGCTCTGTCTACCCCGTGACATGATTCTGTATTAGAAATTTCACCATCATAATCGAAATGCCGTTTTTATTTATTTTTTCTTTAATACGATTCAGTAGTTCCGAATATTACCGCCTACATACAAACTCACAAACTTTCTCTTTATAATATTAGTGAGATAGATTAGTGTAGTTCTAAGTACTTGTTCCTTGTCTAGTTGGGTTAATCTTGAAACTCAACTTGCTCTGCGTCGGTGCTAAAAATTAGGTTTAAAAAATAAAAAATCCTTCTCAAGTACTGAGTAGGTAACAATATTAGTGGATAATGTAATAATCGAGGGTTGTTTAGAGCGTCTGTGTGTACAGGATGTCAAAGGTACAGAGGAAATAAGAGCAATATGATTTATTTGAAGGGTCTTTCCGGTAATATTGTTTCGGAAAGTTTCATCTTTCTATTTTTATTTCAGAGCCAGAATCTTAGAAATCATTAGCTATTATTGTATACCGCTGTGTGACTTTCGAAATAATTAATATATGATTTTATATTTATTAAGTAGTAGGTATTAGTAGTGGCAAACAATTTTAGCAAGCATGGTGCGATACTATGGTATTTTCGGTATAATAGCTGCCTAATTGGTTAAATGGATCAAATTTTACAAAACACCAAGACGAGTAAGTAGGAGTATATCAGTATTTTATGATACTAATATATGTTTTTTTTTTTTTTTTCGAATTTTGAACACTTATAATATGTGAGATTTTTAATGACAATTGCTTTTTCAACATCATGTTACATCATAGTGTTATATCAAATTTATAACTTAGGTGTTTTTAAAGACTCCAATATATTTTTTTTAGCTTTCGTTGACATAAATTTGAAACAGATTCATTTACCTTTGGACACAGGAGTCTATAGTTCTGTATGACCTAACCGTACCATATAAATATTTATATACTTTATTCAATAATAAAAAAGGAACGAGGAAATAAAAATATGTAAACTTCATTAAGAATCTGTCAAAGAACACAAAGTGGCAGTGGGACTAGTCGAAATCAAATTTAATGATTTACAGCGCACTCGGCAATTCGATTACGCGGGTTGTCAAAGCAAACACTGGCCTTCTAAATTAATTGGTGCGCGGATGTGACGAACTTGCCCCGATTGAGTAGCCACTATGTCGATATAGTGGCCATATGCTGTAACCCGCTGTGTTACATACGTAATATTAATAATATGTTTTGTATAATATTTACGTAACTTTTTTATGCACATTGACGCCATTTATTATTAGATATTTTAATTAAATAACGTACTTTAGGGAAACAGCTAATACAAGACATCATCTACTTCAATACCAAATTTCATAAAAATTTACTCAGCCGTTTGAGCTTGAAGTAACAAACATACGCCTTTATAAATAGTAGGATAAAGGTCCTATTTCTTCAGAATCATATTAGTGTAACCTAAATGTTGGTTCAACAAATAGAATTAATCGTTTGTCAGACTTCTGTGTCAGACTCAAACTTGTGTGACAAAATGGTGTGACAGAGAATGAGTTGGTCACGCATCGGATTAGTAAATCCTTGCGGTGTCTACGCTAGCTTTTTTCACCCAACTAGAAATTGCTTTTATTTGTAATATAGGTTAACATATAGATATAAATAAATTTACGCCTGCGGCAAAAAGTAGCCTTCTTCCTAAAGTATTCAAATTTTAGGCTATACACAAAATGTTTTGATGTGAAAGAAGGACAAACATATTTTTCACATATTTACGACAAGTAATAAGTATGGATGAAGACAAAAATAAATAAAATTAAACTCTATATAAAAGAAAAGAAAAACTATTTCAAATTGTACCTCGCATAAATTGTTTGATTAAACAATTTCCTTGTTAGTAGCGCTATACCAAAGCGGTGTACAAACCTTAATTGAACCGTTTTAAACTTCAAAATTAAGGGTACAATCGAAACATTTCAACCATTTTCATCGCGTTACGTTCGGGTCTTTCAGAACCCGTAGCATGTGAATGGAATTCGCGACTTGTTTCGCGTAATTGGATGTGAAATTGTGACTGATTCAATTTATCTCTTCGAATGGAACGACATGGTAAAAACTGTGAAACTACGTAATATGTTTACAGTTTATTCTAAAATCCCAATTATATTTGTGGTAGTATATTCAGCGACAAATGCGACATTTTAACTCGAATAAAATTCAAGAAATTTATTATGTAACTAGATGTTGCCCGAGGCTTCGCTCCCGTGGGAATTTTGAGATGAAATATAGCCTATAGCAATTTTGAATAATGTACCTTTCTAATGGTGAAAGAATTTTTGTAAGTGGTTCGGTAGTTTCAAAGATTACCCGCCTCAAACATACAAACTCACAAACGCTTACCTCTTTATAATAATAGTATAGATAAATCCCCGCACAGAATTCCGCGCCACTGTCATTAAAAAGCGTAAAAAAAGGTTGAAATTTATACAGATACTTTTATTATCTAGCAACCCGTGTTAAATCAAATTTCATCAAAGATAGATAACTAAGCATTTTAAAAGTAATCATATTTGTATAAATCGGTGGTATAATAGAGAATAGAGATTATTAAATAATATTAATTACAAATATTTTTTTTTAAAGTTGATAACTGTAAGTTTTGTTTTATGTGTAACAAAGGATTTTGTATTGTAATGCCTAAGTTAGCATAGTAACCTAAAGTGAGTTAGTAGGTACTTAAATTGATAAACACTGTTAAAACTGAAGTATCATGATAATAGTAATGTGATACATTTTCCGATTAATAAAACGACTGGTTACCACATTGTCTGAAACTACACGAATAAACTATATAACAGAACACGAACAACAACAACTATAGTTTCAAATCGGGCTACCTTCAGAGTCATAATAGCAGACTAATTAAACTCGCCCCAACTAGGAAAGTTTCAGTTATGTTCAGATATTTGGTATTGGCAGGTATTTTTAACAAGACTTAGACGGCCGCTTACAAAAAAGTTATGATTTAGAATATAAAAAAAAAAACAAATACCTACATTCGTTCGAAAAATAAATTAAAATATAGGACATTAACATATTATATTAGCTAGGCTTGGAGTGACCGCTTAAAAAAAGTTGTAAAATAAAAAAACTGATGCAAAAAATATATATAGAATCATACATGAATGTGGCTCGTCTGTTTACGCGTTTCAGCACCAAATTTATCTGTTTGGAAATCCAGAAAGTAGTGAATTTTACCCACGTTGCGCGAATCCGACTCGCACTTGACCGGTTTTTCCCAATGTGAAATTCATAATCCAAAAACAAAGCTAAAGGATACAATAAAACGTCGAAATAACATCGCTAAATGTAAAATCAGCGCCCTTGGGTTTATGTTTAATTTTATTTGCATCGTAACAAAACTGTACTATATCCACCTAATAATGTTTTGTGCACCTATAAAATGCGGGAGTGTCGTAAAAAACTTTCTGTGTCACTATAGTGCCAATCTACCAGAATAGTGACTACCCTATTGTTGTTTTGTTCTATCTAAAGCTTCGAGTGAAAATTGAAGTGATAATACGATTTTCTCGGTATGTTGTAAACACTTCAGATTTTATCAAAAGTGCGTTTTAAACTTTTAACGAGTGCTCTTGATATTGCTTCGAAATCTTACTGTTTTTCTTTAAAGTATATATGTGTATGCAATCCAGGAAAAATAACATAAAGTATACCTAATAAAGTATTACATCTTTACACCTTACGAGGTAGACAGTCAGAAGACCATACTGCTGGATAGCAGACATCGTTATGTCTAGTAATGACTTGATGAGTAGTTGGGATTCTAAAATATTAACAGGTACCTAGCTAGCCTTAAAGCCTATGAATAATTACTTAGCTTAATTGTACGATTTATGCTTGAAGTGCCTTTCTCTCCCTTTCTCTGGGAACTTCCCTGCACAGGAGAAAAAGTTAGGCATTATGTATTTACAAAGAACACAACAATATTAAAAAAAAAACTGACGAGGTTTGACCGCACATCCAGATAATTAGTATGGTATGTATTATTATAACATGTAAGTTTTTGTAAGATTTTAACATAATTGAATTGAACATCGACCTCGGTGGCGCAGTGGTAAAGTGCTTGCCTCTAAACCGAGAGGTCCCGGTTCGATCCCCTGTCGGGTCATGATGGAAAATGATCTTATTCTGATTGGCCCGGGTCTTGGATGTTTATTTATATATGTATTTGTTATAAAATATAGTATCGTTGAGTTAGTGTCCCATAACACAAGTCTCGAACTTACTTTGGGGCTAGCTCAATCTGTGTGATTCGTCCTAATATATTTATTTATTTATAATATGTAGTAAAATATGCAATCAAAAGTTGCGTGTCTCAAGTCTACAAGTTTGCTAACGAGCAGAAGTTTGAGATTGCAACGCTTGCTTGAACAATTTCCCACCATTCATCTACATCAGTTAGGTTAGGACGGAAAGTTTATTAGTTTAACAAACTTGTTATTATATTTACTTGTTTTACTTTTCCGGCCTAATGTAGCCTAAGAGCAGAATGCTACGGTTGATGGTTAGCTGTGTCCTTGTAAATATTATATTCATCCAATCTTCGGTCGTGGTACTCTTAATATGGTGACGACATGCATTAAACCTACTGAACGTAGGTATTTATAATAGAATATAAAGTAGTGTAATGAAATATAGAATATAATGTGTGTCAAAATGTAAATAAAAAAATAACGATGCTTTCTAAATTCTTATGATATTTTGAATGAAGTTTGACTAGACCTTCAGTGGAAACTAAGTACCTTTTATTTACCACAGATATTTGAGAGCGAAGTCTACTGTTAAATTAATAGGCGATAACAAAAATGTCGGCTGGCATTCCAACCTAAAGCCAATAAACACGGTGACCATGAGAATTTACATTACTTCGTCCTTAAATTATTGAAAATACTGTTGCTATAGCAGAGGATTACGAATTCTCAGGCCCTTCAATATGACCCTTAAAACATATTACGCAAGTGTCCCTTTCACAAACAATTCCTCGAACCCTGCCCTCTATATTAATGTAGTATTAAATTTACGTAACTAAATTGCTTTATTCAACAGATATTAATTTCTACATCATCCTTACATCATCTTCATTGGTATCTGAGAAAAATGGTTTATTCGAAAATCTGTGTCACGGTTTGCAGTGTTTGTATGTTTTACATCATTTATGATTATGTAATTTGCAATATTAATGGTGATTTTCTGTATCATTTCGATAAACTTAAACTAACTGCAACTGGATTACGCTCCCGTGGAAATTTCGGGATAAAAAGTGTTAATTCTGTAACAATATAATATCTAACCTTGTTCCAAATTTCATGAAAATGCGCCGTTCTCAACTTTATAAATATTATACTTAGTATAGTAGTAATATAAGACAATTTTAGTAATTCTGTAGTAATAGAGAGCCTTCATCTTCGCCAGTTCCCGTTGCATCGTTGCATCCTCGGCCATGACGCCCGACTAATGACAGAGTAATTTTATGACCGGCCACCTAACATCAATCATGGAAACCACACCGAATTTCCAAAGATAGCTAACTCCATCATCTTCTCTTTATTATTCCATCAAATATCTAACACGAATAAGCATCTATGACTCCAAAAGTGCTATTGATATAAAGATACGCTATTGTAAGGATAACTTCCACATTACCAACACAATATATCTCCCAGAAACGTGGCAAAACAATATCGATTCCAACCATCATTAACCGCACAGCAGATTCGGCGAGACGAAATAAATAATACAAACAAGCAACCGTAGCAGAAAAAGGGGAAGCAATTTCTTGAAAAGAATACATTATTCTTGCCACGTCCAGCTCGCAATTAGCTTGGACGTAGATCGTTTTATACGATCTTGTTTATTCCCGCTGCCCCCAATGAGTGGCCTAAACAACAACAATTTCTGATTTATGTACTACTAAACTATACTAATAACTATTATATAGATGGGCTCTACGCTGTCGCCGAACTATGACAAATACATGAAAATTGCGTAGTTCTTTATTTACCGTAATTAAAAATAAGTTGTTATAATGTTAATGGTCTAATATTAATGTTGCTAGTACTTCTTCTGTTTCTTGTGTCTTTGTGTTTTATTCTGCAATTAAGTTATTTCAAACTAACAAAATTAGCAATATGTACCGAATACGCCATAGCTTGGCAAACTTTTTGCGGATAGTGTGTAGCCGGCGTTAAAGCTATGGTAGTAGCACCGTCGTATTCTCACAATCACTTTTTCAAATCTAAATCTCTCAAAATTCTATCGTAATTATTCCGAGGTCCATAGATGGGGGACGACGTAAACATTTTTAAACGTTGTATTCCACAAAGAGAGCAAGACCGACGCAGACCTCTGATTCTATTGATTCTGCCCTTTTAACCAATACGAGCCAAGTGATATGGATGTTGGAACATGTCAAATTGTGGAGGTATAAGATTTTTTTCTAAGAAATCGTAGACAAAGATTCAGATCAACAATTAACATTGCTGTTTAATCGCAATCCATGGCAACGGTGAAGGAAATTTGAAGTTCGAAATTTAAAGATTTATTTTTTACTCTGATATTCGATTTCAGGAACACGCCCTTATAAGAAAGAGGTACAAATAGTGGTGTACAATGGGAACAAACGTTTTTATGTTGCCACAATAACCGAGCTTACTCCCGGCTTAATGCAGAAGGCGTGTCTGATTCAGTATCAAGTGTTTCTTTAAAAGGCACTCTAGTATAGTTAGCGAAATCGTTTCTAACAAATCACTGTACTGTTTGTGTATCTCTATTGTTGATTTATGTCTCCCTCATCTAACCTGTGTTATAGACCTCTATGTAAAACGACAAAGCTGCGTCGACGCAAAGTAGCGCAACGGACAATGAAGCCGCGCTCTTAAATCAGAAAAATATTTTGTTAGCATTTAATTTCACAAAGTCATGGTCGGTGTTCATTACATAGTACTTAGTTTGAAACATAACCTGGGGCTTTAACTTACAAAGTAAACATCATTAACTTTCCAGATATTTTTGTTACTAACTACTAAGTTGGTGTAAGTACAAAGCCAGCTAACTTTTAAGCACCGACTTTAATGATGTCTCGATGAATATTCATGCAAGCGAGAGGCTTGCCAAGGAACAAAATTTCAGAATGCATGAAGTGGTAAATTGGTAGTAATATGATCGTGTGAAAATAAATTAAAAAGATTTTGTTTCCGTCAAATAAATAGCTCGAATTCAGCGATACAGATTTTTTTTTATTTATAAGAGAAAACATTATCGAATTCGCCCTTCATGCAATGAAAACCAATGTGGTTATCGTAAAAACGATGCTAAATGTAATTAAATAAAATTAATAATATGGTCGTTGTGAGTTTATACTAAGGTTTATGATAAATCTACACATGATCTTGGTTAATATGTACTAAAATTCATCTCAGCATTTCAAAGAGTTATATGTTATTATCAAGTAAGATCGAAAATATTATGTAAAAAACGTGGTTTTTATTTTTTATTATACTCGATTTTCGCCTTTATGCTTTTAATTAACCGGAACATATTTCAAGATTCAAGATACTAAACCTCATCTCGATTTGAATAATGTTTCAACAAGTTCTCCCCCAAACTTCGGCAGTAACTCAAGCGAGCAGGACAAACCTTACGCTCCCCAACAAAAGGTATGAAAATTTCACCTTAAACTTAGTCACCCAAGTTACTAACCCACGCCAACTTAGCATTTATAAGATCGGAATCCAACTAAAACCAGAAATTAATTAAGGATAGCGCTTCGCCCTGTTTTCTTTGAAATTTCCCGAGAAATTGGAATTCATGCATGCACTATGCAGTTTTGACAGAAATGGTTCGCCGCAAAGAAACTTTCGAAGCAAAAATGAACAAGACGTTTCACTCCGGTTTCGAGTTTTCAACGAAGTGTGAGAAATATTATCCCTGGAGAAATGGATAAGGGTCGTTTCACATGGCGTCTCCTCGATTAGATTTAACATGGATTTTACACTATTGTGATGCACTCTATGTAACTAAATACTTAATACAATTCCTTTATTCGTATCGAGTGTGTTATCGGCAAATTAATAATAGTTATATGCTGTAATGTAATGCTTAATATAGTATTAACTCATAATATCTTATGTTATATAACTGTCTATGGAGGTAGTCAAGTATCAACTACAAGTTGTCCAATTAGGGCTATATTTTGTACCTATTTATGTTATTGACATTACGAGAATTTATGGCGACTAATGTTACAAATAACTTTCTCATTATAGCTTGAGCAGTTTATTTTTATCATATTTACACCCACATTCGACATAAAAGTTCTAAAATCAATTTACCAATATGAGTCCATCCAGACTCTATATTATCAAAGCGTGCCACGTAATCCAACTTGAGTTTATTTAAAAGCTAGTTAGTATAGCGAATGTCAAATATTTTAAAATTAAAACATACCGGCAATCGCTATACCTAGAACATACTACTTATGATTTCATAGAATGCAGGTAGGTTATCTTCACCACCACTTCAGCACTAGGTTGGTATTTCTTTTAAAATGTGTATTAAAAGAAATTCTAAAAAAATGTGGATATTATACTTTATGTTTTAAAATTTAATATTGAGGCCGCGAAAGAGATGGCGGGACGATATTGATGGATTAATAAGGGGGGGCAACAGGCTGCCCTCGACTGAGATTTGCGAAGAAAAGAAGGGGAGGCCTTTGCCCAGCAGTGGGACACATCAATTATAATAAATTTTTAGTGGTCCTATGAATAAATCAGTGGTTCTAAACACAGGCTCTAAAGTTCATATTAATTTTAACGAAAAGAGCTATATATAATAAAAAACTATAATTATTTTTTGTAGATTTTTTTGACATTTTGATGTATCCATAACTTTCTCTAATCTGAGAAAAAAAAATTGTGTAAAAAAATATGTATAATTTCTCTCTCACACCAAAGCAACTTCATTTAGGAAGAGAAAGTTTGTCCAAGCCACAGGTTGTTTACATGTAATTTGCGTATTTTCTCCGAAATATATTTGCATTCAAGGTATTAGCAAAGACGCTTGGAACAAAAGTTTGACAGTCAGATTCTGCCTCAACATGTTACTTAACTTACTTAGCTATTTGGAATAATTTTGCGCGGATTATGCAAAGAATATCTGAAATTGTACCTTATCTTACCGTTTTTATGTCGAAGCCCCCTATCAAATATTTGGTTATTTAAATACCTGTATGAATTATATTTTATCCCCAGTCAAGTAGCTAATTATTTGAATTACTGAATTAAAATTGATACAAAATTGATGATTTTTTTCTAAAAGGGTATTTGCCATACAGTAAAATCAGATACTTTTTTACATGTGTTAAAAATAAAAAATATATTGAATGACACAAGTGACGTCACAAATGTTGGAGTAAAAAAGCATTTGAATATATTCTTATTACGTAAATACATTTATAAATTTCATTTTATACACTACTCAATTAAGGTTGTATAAAAGATGTAATGTAGTAAGTAGTTAAAGTACTTATAACGTAACAAAATTTACGACCAAGTACCTAAACTTGGCGAGATTTTCTTTAACAAGTGCTTTGTATAAGTACCTTTTGAAAGTAAATTATGTTCAAAACATGTTGAACAATTTAACGACGAACTGCCTTTATTTCTGTTCAACAGGTTTCAGTTTTCAGGATTTATTGGAGATTAGTAAACTTGCAATAAAAAATATTGACATCAAGAGTATGTTCACTAGTTTATTTATTACTTACTAGCAGCGGTCCCGGCGTCGCTCGGGATAGGCCTATATTTAAACCTGTATTAACCTACCTAACCTATATAATACTCCTGAACGTCCTATCTGATCTGATTTTTTTTTAATCTTTAGAACAATGGACAGAACTCTGAAAATAGTCATAGGTACCTAACTACCTACCTAGGATGCCGTAACAGGGCAGGTACCTAATACTTAGTAACTTAAGTACTTTTTGACATTTCCCAAATCGCTACTCTTGGGTAGGTACCTACCTAAAAGGGTAGGTACCATCAAGTTAAGTCATATACTTTTTTCCATGCGTCGATAACACAAAAATATATGACGCTTTTATGACAGTGAGCAGAAGTGACGTCACAAAGATTGAAGGCAAAAAGCGTTTTAATTATATTTTAATGATAACAAAAGATGCTGCATGTTACATAAATAAAATTGATAATTTAAAGTGACATTTGATTATCGTGTTTCATTATGTGAATGCATTTATACATTTTATTTTATACGAAGGCAACTAACTACCCTATTACCGTAATAACTTTTTCATTATTATAAACGTAACTTTCGTTTACGCGAATATAAACGCGATGAAACAAATGTGGGTAGTTAAATAATTAAAATGCACAGGGGACTGGATTAGTTGTTCGGTGAGAATTCGAGAGTACTACTTGTAATGGACCTCCATCTGTCTTCTTAAGCATCGCATTTAAGTCGAGTTCAGCACTGTCTGTGCTTAAGTAAGCTGTTATTCTTAAAGTCGAAAATCCAGCTCCTGTATTTACGAATGTTCGTATAGAAAAATGTAAATTTGTTTGTTTACTCGCTGCACTTCGGGGATATCGCTCAAGTAGGTATACTTAAAAGAAACCGGAAAATATTTACATACGAACTATGTACCCGAATTCAGCGTTCTCGAATCTTTTACTGCAGAATCGTAGTGCATGCAGGAGTGACGCAGTGGAACACGCTACGACATAAAGTTGAAAAAACACGTTATGTTGTTAAATCTTCGAATTAAACAACAACAAACTATATAAAAATATTATGTAACTAAAATAATATTCTCTTTTTTTTAAACTGCAATATAATATCACTCAGCGGAACTCACGAAGCTAGGTAAACTACCTATAAGATTCAAGTATAGGTATCCTAACTTTAAACGCAGGAAATATTTCATGAAAGTTTTTCAAGGAATCCGAAACACTCCTTTATTTGCATACAGTAAGAAAACAAATTAAATATACTCGTAAGAGCAACTGAAAATTCACACGAGTAACTCCAAGTGAAATCCAGTTTGCTATAATTACAGAATTCTAAAGCCCAAGTTCCGGGACAAGCAATAAGAAGTCACAAAGGTACGTGTGCGCACACCACAGCATATAAATCTCTTAACCAGAAGTTTAAAATCATATAAACGTAATCTTTTAATCACATTGCTTAAACTCTTTATAATAATTTAAATTTACCTAATTTAGGAACGACTAACAGAAATGTAACGCCATACGATGAAATAAATAAACCATCTTAGTACATCAAACGAAATTGTATACTACTTAGTTGTAAATTTTGATTAAGTACCATCGTACTTAATTAAAATTTTAGTATGGAAAGTATAGTAGGTACAATTTTAGGTCGAAGAATTACTTTTCATTCTATTAACAAAGATAATGCTACTTTAATTCTTTAGAAGTACGTACCTACTTATCTACTCTAGAGGTAAGTATAATGTACATACTTATCAAAATAACTAAAATAAAATAAATTTATTGCAAACCATCATAATTAAATAAGTAGATATTTTAAAACAGATTTTAAAACAAATTTCTGGAAGACTCCTTTATTTGTGGATCACCCATTTCTCTGGTCAAAATACTTTAGGCTTATTCTTTACTTATGTTGGTCAATTGTTGGTCTTTACATATGTTGGTCAATACCCTTCCGTTCTGAATGTTCCTGTGTCTACCCGACACAGTTTCATCGTCTCAGCGATGCAGTGTTCCCCACGGCACCCTAGCGCTGCAATGCACCGCACCTCGTAGGTTTGTAAACTGCTGAGGACTACGGACTGTGACAACTTCGAGTACGAATTACCTGAGCTTGGAGCCAGCTGTTCCCAACTATCTCAATTGTTTGAACTCTCTAAATTTATTGTTATAACTTTTTAGACTGAATAATTGATGGGAATCGAACTTACAAATAATTTTAGAGGTTAATATAATAATTTCATTTAATAATGAATAGTAACCTAAATAAATATAATTATTTATCCTTTAATAAAATGGCTGTGACATACGGAAAGACGGACTAACGGACATGATGAAAATATAAGGATTTCGTTTATACCATTTGGCTACGGAACCCTAAAATGAAGCGAAGAAGAAGATATACTTTCAAGTAACAAATTAATTTGTCTTTCAATTTATAATATTATAATTTACAAATACTTTTTTATATTCATCTTGTTCGATTTCCGCTCAAAGGCTGTTTTTTATATCATTAAGGACTAGAGTTTAACGATCCGATTTAACGCATTAGTTTAGAAAAACATGCTATTGCTATTGTGTTAGTAGCAAACGCCGATAGTGCAGTGGAGAACGAGAAAGTTTGAGCTTGATTTGATTAATATTTAGAAGTAAGATAGTTTTCTTTTTTGTATGAGCGACTGGTTGGTGGACGTTCGTCTTTCGAATTTTTTGTATATCCTATCGGCCTATCGGACAGCACTAAATAATAATATTTCTAGTATGATAGAAATGTCTAGAGTGTTCTCTCCATTAATAAAAATAGTTTTATTCAAATCAATATAATAAATTTTAACCAATATTTAGATTACAGTGATATTTTATACTATTTTTTGCACAGAATTGTATAGAAGGATGTTGCTCATCTGTATGCATGCAGGTATTGAAAGAGCTGTGTACAGACTGAACTTAATACTATTTTCTACGAATAGCTTCATAGCTATATTTTAAAAAAAAATCTGGAGCCAGTACTTCCAAGCTTTCTTGAAACTTGAAAAAAAAACGGTCCATTACTTTTAATGGACCGTTTTTTTTTTAATAGTATTACTGCACATTTATCCTACCAGAGTTAGCACTGTATGTTAGGTACACAAAAACTTTGCCGCCTTTTGCTATGTCAATTAAAACGATTATTTTAGAGTACTTTCATTATATAAGCATATTCGGATGCCGAAATATTGGGAAAAATCGTTTTCCATAAGACAAAAAAACTTCGAAAACTATGGAATACGCCTCACGCTGTAAAATTTTCGAGCTAGTAAACGGTCGAAAAGAAGCACGGAACACTTCACACGTAAAGACTTATATTCAAATATGGACTTCATACAGGTAAGATCTTCAGTCAAAATCGTTATATATTATTATATATATCGTTATTCAGTCATAGTCGTTATATCAGTTTATGACCACAGTTGACCAAATAATGCAGAACATAACATAAAATAGTGTTATTATTTTCAGGATAATGTACTAAATCTTTCCTTTTTCCTTTAAACTCACACCACGATTGCGTAGAAGGTATTTTTGGTCGTAAATCTGCAACAATATTAAAAGTTAGCGCTTCTTGCCTCCATTGGCAATATTTGTGTACCTTAGTTGTACCAGTAGCGCCATCTGCACTGAGCCTTGCGTAATATAATGCGTATAATAATTGTCAGCCAAAATGTTTGCTGGGATTTTGATTTCTGAACGTTTAAACGTCAATGTAATTTTAATACAGACGTCAATGTCAACAAAGTTTATGTAGGTATGTCAAATTCTTCACTGTATGTATGATTGTCTCACATTTGTTGGCTCATATTGTGCAATTTATTTCACAAATTTCGCGTAATTATTCAACATTTCAGAGTATTTGATGTTACAGTGATACTAACAGATATTGCTCTAAATAAACCAAAAGAAGTTTTATTGTGAAAAACAAAATGCGGCTTGTAGATTCATCAAAACTCTTGCAACTACAAAATAGACCGACGAATATTCGAAATATTTGCATCGTGGCGCACGTGGACCACGGAAAAACTACTTTTGCAGACTCCTTAATATCCAGTAATGGCATCATATCTCAAAGGATGTCTGGAAAGCTGCGGTACATGGACAGTAGGCCTGATGAACAGGAGAGAGGAATCACTATGAAGAGCAGTAGTATAGCCCTATATCATGCTGTAGATCAACAAGAATTCTTGGTAAACCTCATAGATTCCCCTGGACATATTGATTTCTCAAGTGAAGTGTCTACAGCAGTTAGATTGTGTGATGGAGCCATTGTTGTTGTAAGTATCAACATTGTAACAGCTGTTTATTTATGTTTTATTATGATTGTGATACCAACGTACGAAATGTCAAGTATTATCTGGTCCAAAGGATTTCTTTGGCTATCCAACTGGTAAATGTGGCTATAGGAACCTTTGCATCGGACATGAATGTTGCTGCCTTTTTAATTATTGTTTCATTTCAGGAGTGTACTTATATTTGTTGAATAAAACAGTCTATATTTTTCAAACAACTATATTCTTTATATAAAATATTTATAAACATATTTATCAAAAGTAAATGGTAAAATTCCATTTCACAGTTAGAGAGAGTTCTTGCAATTCTTATTTACATATCACTAATAATGTGAATCAAAAACATTTTATAACAATTTATTTTTAAACCACAAAATTTTCATTTCAGGTGGATGTTGTTGAAGGTGTGTGTCCTCAAACAAGACTTGCACTTAAGCAAGCATATTCAGAAAATATCAAAGCTGTACTGGTCCTCAACAAAATTGACAGGCTAATACTGGAAATGCAGCTAACTCCACTAGATGCATATGTCCATCTCACCCAAGTACTTGAGCAAGTAAATGCGGTCATGGGAGAATTATTTACAACTGAAGTGTTTGAGAATGAAGAGAATACTATGGAAAAACAGGTACAAACATACAATTTTCACTATTTATTTAAATCTTTGATAACCTTTAGATTGGTAAGGTTAATAGTTAGTAGAGAGCTAATATTCTACATATAAGTGTCATGTTGATGGCTCAACTCTCATTCACTATATAGGTGTGGTTGGTTTTTATCATCAAAAATAAAAACACACAACATCCATAAACCTTTCATCCATGGACCTCATGTATGAAATGTCAAGATTAGTTTTGATTCTGCCAGTGAATATGTAAGTGCTGATTTAATGTTTATGATTTAAGTAATCATGATTTAAGAAACTTTACTTTTTAATACCTTATTTAAAATATTCAAAGTATAGGCAGATTAAAATATTCTCATTTAAAGTATAGACCAAATGGAGACACTAATTCCTATGTCATTACAATTTTTTAAAAATAATATTACAGCAACAAAAACAACAAATATCTAAAGAAGACACTGACTACTCAGACTGGGCTTCAGCATTAGAAGGGGCAGATGACTCCAACCTCTACTTCTCTCCCGAGCAGGGCAATGTGGTGTTCGCCAGTGCTTTAGATGGATGGGGCTTCACGATTCACACTTTTGCTAGATTGTTCGCACAGAAACTAGGCAAGTACATATTTCTTATTTTATTAAAGATTTTAGTTTATTTTACCTAATGGGAAGCAAAGATAAGTTATGAGATGGTACATGTGCAAGCTCAAAATATTTGATTGTCTCTTATATTATATTATTACTAGCTGCGCCCGGGGCGAAATTTGGGGATAAAAAGTACCCTCTGTGTTATTCCAGGTTATTTTCTACCCGTATACCAAATTTCATAATAATCGGTCTAGTAATAATGTGTGAAGATGTAACAAATAAATAAACTTACTTTCGCATTTATAATATTAGTTGGGATACATACCTGTTACTCATAACGTAAGTTGTAACAATATTCTTGTATAATAAGTAGTTTTAACAGCAACTAGTTAAGTAATTTTAAAACTAATCATATTGTTTTGCCAATTCCAGGTATCAAAGAAGAGTTACTGCGAAAAGTGCTATGGGGTGACTTCTACCTAAATACAAAAGCAAAAAGAGTTATGAAAGGTGCACAAGAAAAAGCAAAAAAACCGCTATTTGTCCAAGTGATACTTGAAAACTTGTGGAATGTGTATGAAACAATTGTCACAAGAAACGAAAAGGAGAAAGTTCCAGTAATGTGCGAGAAACTTGGAATCAAACTCACTGCCCGTGATTTAAGACACACTGACACACGTATCCAACTCCAATCATTGATGATGCAGTGGCTGCCTTTGTCCCTAACAGTCCTAAATATGGTATGTATAAAACTGCCCTCCCCGAAGGAAATATTACCGGAGAAGGTTGAGAAACTTATGTGTTCAGGAATACGAGATTTCGAGTCATATCATCCTGATACTCAAAGACTCAAAAGTGACTTCCTTGCCTGTGATAGTATTGGTGATAGACCTATTATTATTTTTATATCAAAAATGTTCGGTGTAGACAAAAGTATATTGCCTGAAAATAAGCCTAAGGCTTTAACTGATGAAGAGATGGCTCTTAGGAGGGAGAAAGCGAGACAGTTACGTGAAGAAAGAAAACTGAATAACAACGGAGAAGAACCAGTGCCTCTAAAAGAAGAATTGACAAAAGAAGTCATTGAAAATAATACAGAAGACCAAGGAGGAAAAGAGGATGAACCGGCCTTTATAGCATTTGCTAGAGTTTTTAGTGGAAAAATAAGAAAAGGAGATAAAGTGTATGTTCTAGGTCCAAAACACAACCCGTCCCATGTACTTAGCATAAAGGATTATAATATAAATTTAGATAAGAAATTGAAGGATTTGAACAGTGATGAGCATATCACTTGTGCAGAGTAAGTATTATTCTCATATTTCATCAGAGGGAATTAATATTTCAATTTTAGTTGATTATAACGCGAGTTTTAATAAAATTAATCATGCTCATTGTGGTCATGAGATCAATTAATTGAAATGAAGTTTATTTGTCGATATTCGAAATTAGAGAGAATGATTTTAATTTTCAGAATCAAATCATTGTATATACTAATGGGAAGGGATTTAGAAAGTATAGATGAAGCTGTGGCTGGCAACATTGTAGGTAAGTTACATATTAAAATTTTGAATTTACACAGTCATTAAATTAATATACTAGTACTTTGTAACTTCGAAAGTACTATATAATTTAAACATTGACACAACTCAGCCGCTACTCATTCACTCACTAGTTAGGAATCCGAGTACACCTAGTTTTATTACCCGTGCAGGCTAGATGACGCGTGCGTGTTTTTGTTTTAGCGGAGGCGGAGGAGGTGTAAATATTAAATTTCTGAAATGTTGACAAGTTTTTTTGTTATTCCAGGTATAGGCGGTCTAGAAGAGCACGTACTGAAGACAGCAACACTGAGCAGCACTATGGCGTGCCCCGCCTTCAGCGAACTGCAGTACGCCGCCGTGCCCATACTCAGGGTCGCACTAGAACCGCAGAACCCCTCCCAATTGCCGCAGTTGGTCAAAGGTACACCGTTATAAAGATATAAAAAAGCTTATAAGTTTTTGTTTACCTTTCAGGTTTTTTATTTATTTAATGTCACTTTAATTCATTAGAGTAGTATTTATTATTTTGTTTTCATTAAAAAAAAATTAAAACGCTTTTACGAATTTAACATTTGTGACTTCATTTACAATATGTCCAGAAAGTGAAGAAAACGGATTTTTGACGAACTACATTTTTTTTGCCATTGCAATACCAAATATAATGGTCAAGATTGGTTGATAAATACACAGTGTTGCCAGACAAGAGGACACAGCGCCCTCATTTTATTTCTTCACTTTCTGGACAGACTGTGTCATATGATTATTTTTGTTTTTGAATCTTCGAAAAAGTATCTGATTTGACTCGATATAATATTTGACTGCTTTACATTTATTTATGCCCGTAGGGCTAAAGTTGCTGAACCAATCAGACTCGTGCGTGCAAGTGTTGGTGCAGGAGTCGGGCGAGCACGTGCTGGTGACGGCCGGGGAAGTGCATCTGGAGAGGTGCCTTGAAGATTTGAAGTGAGTTTTAAGGGATCCCTTTCTTTCGCATAATTTTTTTATCTTAATTTAATTTAGCGTAACAAGTTTGGCATATAATTTTTTGACATAATAATATTTTGACATACCTTTTCAATAAGCATAATTTTAGTTTAGGCTAATGTATTTTACCATAATTTTGATTTGCTTTAGATTATATGTATAGTGTAGCAGTAGGTTAGGGTGCGGCGGGGTGGACCTCGGGCCACCTATAAGCCGCCAATATGCTTTAGAATATTATGCTTAAAATATGTTATGCTTATGGTAGGTATGCGTAAAAAAAATATGCCTAAAACATTATGCCAAATTAATATTGTGCCTAACTATAATTATGATAAGAAAAAGTATGCCATATGACAATTATGACAAAAAAAATATGCATAAAAATAGGGACCCGAGTTTTAATACAACATATCTTCTTTCTTTATCAAATAAAACTAAATAGTTCCAAGATTCGGTGTTATCGAACAATATTTTTTTCATTTTCGAAAATTAATATCAATTAAAGCACACTAGCGCCACCATCACATGTTAGTAAATTTATTTTTTATTAGCACAAAAACTACTACAATTTATTCTACGCTAGCTATAGCATCTAACCCTATGTCGTTCTCCGCACTTCAAACCATATGAATGCAAAATTTTAAGAAAATTGGTTGAGTAGATGAAGCGTGAAGAGGTAAAACAAGCAAATAAACTACTAGTTGTTCGCCGCGAACTTAGACCTCGCGAACACAATAAATTTTAACAAAATTGTGAATATTTCAAAAACGGCTTAAGCTATTTTGATGCCCCACGAACTTAAAAATTCTATTGGCGGATCCTAAATACCTTTTGAATTTCATCAAAATCGGACCAACGTTTCGAAAGTTATCGCGTTACCATACATACATATAAAAAATGTATTTTTGCCTCATGTTGAATTGTAGACCTCGCTCGCTTCGCTCTCTCGGTCAATTAGTGAGAATAACAACAACACAACTAATATTTACCCAGAATTAATTTAATTTTAATCATCTATGCTCTATTTCATAATTCAAATATACCTATATTTTTCTTCCAGAAATCACTATGCCAAGATTCCAATCACTGTTTCCGAGCCAATAGTTCCATTTAGAGAAACCATAGTAGAACCTCCTAAACTCGACATGGCCAATGAAGAAATAGCTCTCCAACAAACGGACAAAAGAAATAAGGAAGAGGACCCAGTCGTTACTATCTACACAAATAACAAACAAAGCAGAATAAAAATTAGGGCCAAACCTTTACCTAACGAAATAACAGCATTGCTAGAAAAATCTACAGATTTACTTAAAGCCATATCGCAACACATAAAGTATCTACACAGTTTGTCTAAAAACGAAAATATCGAATCGAAACTTGAAGGACTATACATAAACGGGACGAAACAAAAACTGTCTGACCGTATGTTAAAATTAATAGAAACTTTTAAAGAGGAACTTCAGAATATTTGCACCAAATTAGGTCCAGAATGGAATGGCTTTGTCAATCAAATTTGGTCTGTAGGCCCTAGGAATTGTGGTGCAAATGTGCTTTTGAATCAGACAGATTATACCACGAAGTTTTTAGATCACGAGAAAGAGATAGTTGAAGATCATAGGTTTGAATATGAGGGTAGTTTCGTGAATGGTTTCCAAATGGCCACTTTGGCAGGGCCGTTGTGTGAGGAACCAATGATGGGGGTCGCTTTTTGTGTGGAGGAATGGACTTTAGATAAATGTGTTGGGGAGGATGTGTCGCATACGTTTGGACCACTGTCAGGTTAGTTGCTAGTTAAATACTACTTGAATCGGAAAAACTTAATTATGACACTAGTAGTTGGAGGTTGTGGAGCCAATTCGCCGCCAAGAGCGCTTGTGTTATGAAAGGTCCAAGAAGAATATTTGTCAAGATATAACAAAAAAAAAAAAAACAATTCACATTTTAACTTAATTTGGATTTCTCAAAACACCTCTACATTACTACTAATCATACATTCTTATGATGACATCGGCAAGAATTGAATTGTTCCATAAAGTTTGATCACCAACAAAAAGTGTAACATTCAGGCTGAATCGGCTGAAATTATGATCGGCTGAATGTGTATTCTAACATAATATTGCATACTTTTATTTTTTTCATATCAGTCCTGTCCTCTATTCTCTAGGTCAAATAATGTCAGCGGTCAAGGAAGGCTGCAGACGCGCGTTCCAAGTTCAGCCGCAACGAGTGATGGCTGCCATGTACTCGTGCGACGTTGCGGTGGACCAGAAGGTTTTAGGTAAGTACTTTGTTCTTTATTTAACCCATATGGGTAAAAAAGCGATAAACATAATTATGGTGATAGAAATACATTGAGCAAGTGGATGTGTAGACAGATGATGTGGGACAGTGCTAGTGAAATAAAGCCTTACTGCGCTGTTAGCCATGTGGACCTTGTGTACATCTGTGAGAGAAATCGGTACTAAATATACGGTATTTGTTTATGTCTCTCCTCCGCACGTAACTGTATATCACAGCCGCTTATTGATGTTCCACCATAATCGCTATCTATTACTTATTGTCATAATGTTTAGTAACAGTTGTGCTTAGGCATCGGTACTACAGTATGCGTTCTTTCTTTGATATTAGTTACCTATAGAAAATAGACTTATGAATATTTTATACGTTTTATGAAAATGTTTTTACTTACATTTTATTGGAGTTGCATCACGTATAATCTCAAGTCAGTCCGGTGTTCAGCAGTTGTGTTTATCATCCGCATCTTACACCGCAAGCATTGGGTAAGTAATTATTTTCTAATTGTATAAATTATGATATAGACAATTTTTGTGTTCGATTGAATTCAAAAGATGGCGCTACTGGTATAACAATAGGCCTGTAATATTTTTTTTTTTTCAAAATTAACCTTCCGTAACAACATCGCTCCTGGTGGTGAATTCACTCGCGTTAGCCCCCCATTGAGAAATAAAAAACCAAAATTATGAAAATCATCAAATTTATTTTTTGTTAATTACAAATATTGTAATTTCCGCTACTATTTACACCGTTAAACCTAAGTATAAATATGGTTTACTTAAATAAATACTGAATTAATTAATAACTAAATCTTAACCAGCTATAAATGCATCGAAAATTACACAAACATCCACTGAATCTTATCACATTGATTTGTGTACATTCTAATAATAAAATTCTTTTTTTTTTTCATGATTGAAACAATCTCCTTTCCTTGGTGGGGATATCGTTTGTAATAAAGGTATTCATGAAAATTATACAACTTAATCTATATGGTTACGACTATCTGGCAGATTAAAATAGTTATTTGATATGTTAGAAAGCGCCTACTAACGATACCATTTTCTAAATTTTATTCTCATAATTTATACACTTCACATCAAATGTCCAGAACAATTTTCTTTAATTAGAAATGAGACACTCATAGTTACTTATAAAAAAATATCGAGCGTGCGCTCGGTTTCTAGACTGATAGAAAGCTGTAATGTGAGTTCGTTTACGACCAAAGAGATTTTTATTAAAGAGATTTTCATTTATTGACTAAAAAATTTTGTCTGGATTGAATAACATGTTATTAATGAATAAAAATAAATTCATTGTCTCGGGCTCATATTCGCTCAATTAATGCATAGTTTAAGTAGGTAACGGTTTTTCGATAGGCATTACCTTGGGAACAATTGTTCTGCTTTGCTCAATATTTATATCATTTGTCAACTATGAAATATAATTGTTCGAAACTTGCTTTAAATTTGATTTGAGCCTTCCTGGATGGTAAATTGGCAAATAACTTCAGGCAGATTTATCTAGCAGTTAGCCACTAATAAAATCAGGCAATTTAGTCATAATAAAATCTCGTGAGTAGACGCTTTGAATTTTCTGCAATTGTAGCTATATTGCAGCTTACAGCTTAAAGTAATTTACCGAGTATTAGAAACAGTAAGTACTTTCGTCAAACTAAATACGAGTTTAGATTGGGAAGGATTAGTATTCAAGTTATTATTCAACTATTCGGATGTGTAGATTAAGCGAAGCGTTTCCGATTCTTAAGCTAAGTACTCATTTAATGCACAGGAGAACGTTTTTTTTATTATTTTCCCTCTATATGTTAACCTATCTGTCTGTATGTGTAAATGAAAATATACTATCATCACGCTTATATGGGCGACAGATAAAAAATGTTTGGGGGCGTCTACAATTTTTCATCTTGCTTCAGAGACCGACTATAATAAAATAATATTTGGGTAATATTAACATACGGAATTGAGTGAGTACCTACTTAAATTTAATCTAGCTTAATCTCCACAACTCAGCGTTGAATTCAAGCAGGCGGATTCCGATTACAATAAAGCCTTATTGAACCCAACAGTCCTTACCGCATCCCCACATCGAAAGCGTGGTTGTATGAACGTAGTCATTCAAGTCAGTACATTTCATTCTAAACCATTTCCCCACTAGGCAAAATTGACGCACTACATATATCTCTATCTCACTCATGCAATAATGTGAAGCACAATGCTGTTTCACTTGAATGTACGTGAGTAAGACACAATTTGATGCCCATCAATGTTAGTCAACACAGCTTTAAGCCACCTTTCCACTAGGCTACATAGAATTGTAATAAATGTAATATGTCGCCGTTAAATCCAATTTACACGAGAGAAACGCACTACGCTGTTTAACTTAAGAAGTATGTATGAATAAGATGTATGTATAATAAATAGCGCGTTAATATTGCCTAATGTGTATGAGACCTTACATTAAATCCAGCGCTTTCGAATCTGATGGGCCTTAGTCTATCTATATCCAATGTAATGACCTCGCTAATTCTTTAACTTTGTACCAAGGGAACGGGGGGTTTTGTGATAATGATCGCCTCATGCGGGCGATTCTGGATCTCCTGTTGTAGTAGGAGGATTCTGGGTACTTGTGGTATCGGTTGTAGACTGGCTTCTCTGGGTACGCCTGTGGCTGAGAATAGTCCACTTTGTAGGCGCTGGTCGAGCTCTGGACTGTGGTGAATTTGTTTGGGTTGAAACCTGAAAGTCAACAGATTGGAGTTATTTTGTGTGGTTATATATAATAGTAACATTTGATATATTTGTTCACATGAAAAAGTCTATTCACCTGATTGATATCACCTAGGTGAGTCTGAGGTGAAATCAAAAATCCACCGATCCGAAGTAGAATAAACTATTCACTACACGTCGCTATCTCGAGACCATATAAGCTAAACAATCTAGTTTTCTAAGCACAATATAGATGGCGCTCAGGCCCACGTTTCGACCGACTTCATTGTATATTTTTCACAAATTGTTTCTACAGTGGCACATTTATCTATTATTTCTTGTTCCTAAACTATAAGTTAAATTAAATTTATATTTACCTGAGTTGTATGGAGTTGTCGGTCTCACACAGACCATCCCGTACACCCTGATACCTGGCACCGACGCGTAGGTAGGCTGGTCGTGAGACATTGGTCCTTCTAAAACGGATGATAATGCAATATTAACAAGCTATTTATTTCACAAATCGGATGATTTATACAGCATATAAGAAAGGTTTATGTCCAGCAGTCCAAATACTAATTATATAAAGTAGATCTGCAGACATCGCAAATATTATTAGTATTATGACTAGGTGCCATTTTCGACGTCATTGGTCGTTTCTTACTAGCGTTTTATTACATCAAACGATTGATGATATCATTACAGCTTCTTTCCGTTCGCTGCTGAACATATCACTATTTGTAGGCAATCTTCCCTGTCCTGTGCTTTTCTCATCTATGCCTTGCGACTTTGGTTATATTGATTTACTAAACATGCTGTTTTATCTTCAACAAATATTTACCAAGTATGTGGTTCTCCGGACACCGGCAGATGACCAGGTAGTGGGACTTGCCGGTGCGGATGTTCTGAAGGGCTAACAAAGACCAGTCTCTTGGTGCTCGGCACTCGCGCATCTCTGATACTGCTTCGCATGTCTTCACTAGCGTCACTGCCTTTGATGCATACTGGAATAAATTAAATTTATTTATTATTATTTTTGTTTGGAATGACAGTGAAATTATTTGTGTGGTTGATGTGAATGCGACGAACCCACGAAGATCGATAGCACTGCACGAATATGATTAACTAGCTGCTGACTAAATTTCCCACTGCTAGGCAAGGCCTATTAAAAAAATCAAAATTCCATTAAAAATTAGCCCAGCGGTTAGCTGTAAAAGTGTGACAGACAGAAAGACGGACTTTCGCTTTAATAATATTGGTATTTAAATATAGATGTTTTAGACATAACTTAGCATCACTTATGAACCGAAAAATTAGTTAAGGGCTATTAGAACACTATCGTTAATAAACTGAAGATCCGTCTTATCCACCTATGTGCTTTTAATTTTTTGTATTTTCTGTTGTTTTCTTAATGCAATAAAGATTGAGAGTATTGGATACTTATTTTAAAAAAAACGATCCTATATTACACCGTTGTACCATGAAGAGCAGACGATATACTTTATTTGTAAAACTAATTGAAGAAAAACCTCATCACATACAGTTACGACACGAATAGTCTCGATAGCAATCGCAATCCCGTCATAATTTAATTAGTAGTAATGTATAAAATTGTTCTTAGACTTTTCGGAATCTGTTTATACTTCGGATCTTGGGATTCTCCGGCGACCTTTGTTGTTTGAGGAAATTCCGCAATTATTAGCAAAGATTAGATAGCTTTAATATTTATTAAAGCGAATTTTACTGCATTTTATTGAAGGATTCTAAAAATCCTGTAATTTTCTCAGATTACGAAATCCAGCTGGAAGATTCCAAAATTACGGAGATCTAAAATCTTGAGATATGGCAACCCTACTTGTGCCTAGATTTGCGGAATGTTAGTTTCTACTACAAACTTTATCGATTCTTTAATAATATGCTACAAACATTCACACACGTTCGTTATAATATTATATTGGTACTGCATACCAACATGTCTTCTTTTTCTTCTTGTTAGCCTATTAATAATTAAATACGTAGAACGCTATAAATCACCCACTTTCAGTATTTATTAATTCCGAGATAATGCCTTTATCATACCAGCAATCATAGTAATATAATTACCATTAAAAACTCATTTTTTGCTTTTCTTGAGAGTTATTCGTATCATATCATAGACATTACAACATTTACTTACAATATTAAATCTTTCCACTGAGACTAATAATACTATCGAACAGTGAAAGGAGTTTAATAACTGTTATAGCTGTTTGTGCGGCATGAATTTCAGTATAATAATACCTCTCTGAACATGTGTAAAGTTTGTATAGTTAGTGAAGTTTGTTGCGCCGCTTCTTCACCTGCGCTTTGAAAGGCAGTTTGAAAGGCAGACTTAGTAAACTTTTGACGTCATCACATCAGTGATACATATCATCATCCTAGGTTGAATATATTATGAATTTTTGAATATATATTTTAAGTAGCTTTTGCCCGCGGCTTCGCCCGCGTGAATTTCATCATAGTGAAATCTCGGTCATTCTTTAACAATAATGATGAAGAGTATGTTTACTAATTTTCAGCTTTTTATTTTGAAATTTGTATTATAATACAATCTGTTAAAACAAAGGGTTAATTTTCTGAAAAATTTGAAACTCGTATTCATTAATTTGTTGTATACACAACAAAATCCAAATTTTCAAGTCACTAACTTCAACGGTGTAGATATTAATATTAAAGTTTTTCACCCCTTTCACCCCCTTCGGGGTAGAATTTTCAAAAATCCTGTCTTAGTGCTCACCTATACTCCCCAGGGAAACATGCCAAACTTCATGCCAAATTTCAGCTTCCTATGCCCAGTAGTACGTTGTACGTTGTCTGTCAGTCAGTCAGTCACTCAGTAACGGAAGAGTTTTATGTATATGATTTGAAATCCAATGTTACCAACCTTCTTCTTAGAATCTGTAGTGAGTCGAGTAGTATGCAAATCGTCGGCATTGAGACTTGCAGAGCAAGGGTCGCGGTACCGCTCCGGACACGCGCACAGAGGCTGCGTGTAGTTCAGACGCACGTACACTGCATTGCATACCTGGAAAATTTTAAAGTTCTTTGATAGAGGACAGAAAATCAATTGAACCATGCATTGGCCGTTATATTTGACCATTTTGTCAATAGTGAAATACTTTATTTTAACATTTTACTATACAGTTTAAATTTGTCCCGGAAATTTAGGAAATGATTTTAATTGGAGCTACAGTGGAATTATGTTTTTTAAATGAACGTCACTTTCTGCTAGTTTAACGGCTCGTCAGATTGCCTCAGATGTTAAAAGAATAATGAATATGTGTGTACGCCATAGTGCACATGCGTTTAACCCTTCTCCCCCGCAAAAATTGAAAGATTTGAATAGAAAATAATGTCAATTCCCAATCCCCGGTTATTCATTTTTCTTTTTATTGATCTATCTCCCTGGCAAAAGACCTCCTGGCCGCCCTCGACGAAAGTGGTTTGATGACATAAAGGATAGGACGGACTTATATACAACCAACTGAAAATAGCGGCCCAAAGCCGCGAGGGTTTCCGTATGCTGACCTCCAAAATTCAATTCGAAGATGGCACTTATGATAATGATGATGATCTATGATAGCAACGAATAAGTTATTTTCGCATGTACGTATGTTATTGATAATGCAGATCTGACACAAGAAAAATATATCGAATATGATTTAACATTTGGCTGCACGCAATACATTGTGCAATACTAAATCGTGCCACACCACAGGAACTGAAGAAAATCAGTCACGCATTTTGTCTAAAAATTATCTAACTGACCTAACTGTAAGTCGTATCGCATTTACCACAATAAGTTTTGGTACAGACTCGATAACCCCAAATGCACTCGGACTGAATAGATTTGATACGCATTCTTATTGTTCTTTTTACAAGTTTTTATATGGATTTGTTTTAATACGCCGTGCATGAAAACCTAAGAAAATCTATGTATATTCGAAAGCACTGCACTGATTCTCTTGAGGAAGAAGAATGGGAATCCTTCAGGCACCTTAGCTGCGGAATGAAAGTTAATAGAATGGCCTTTAACTGTTTTCTCATTATTATTTACGAAAAATCACTTCACCATCTGTCACGTAATCATTTTCTGTTCGAAAGTTTCATAAACTGGCAAGACTTCAAATGTCAACATCGATTAGAACTATTTTCTCCTTATTCTTTTGAAACTTACTTCGTTTTCTGCAGAACTTAAGACTCCTAGATAAAGGGCATGCATAGTTCTTCTTCATCAGTCTTCAAATTTTCTAAATTAAACTAACTAAAATGTTTAAAACTAACATATAAATTACAAAAAAATGATAAATAGTGATAAATGTTTACCTGTTGAATGGCACATTCGGGAAGCAAATAGATATGTTGGTTGTGTGGATAGTAGTGGTACTTCGTCGGTTTCGCCAAAACTGATGTGGATCCCGCGGGTAAAGGCACAGTCTGAAATTAAAAATAGATAAAATTTATTTCCGATCTTGTTAATTTTCATTACAGAGCAAAGGTAATCTCACGAGTCATTTCAAATGTATAACACCAATAGAGTTTCAGTCTTGTGTTTCATTATCATGATCATATAAATTTAAGGCATGTATCCTATGATCATCGAATGTATCAATGTGTTTTGGTTTTGTCCAAACTGTAACTGAATCATCAGATATTTTTTCAAATGCCGGAGTTCGCCAGCTAGTTATTTGTGTTTTCCAGCGGTTGGGTTCGAAGCTGTTTTGATATGTCAAAAAAGAATCGTTCGTGCGCGATGATTCCTACTCGATACAATACGTCACGGTCATGCACCTAACGATTTTATCGATTACGTCGTCACGTCGCAAGATCAGGTTAATAAACCTGTTAAACGATTATTATCTTTTGCATGTTTTTTTGCTCATGCTGATCGAGTTTGAAAAATCTGAGATGTAATCGGGACTTTGTTAAACTTAACAATATCTTGTAAATCTAATTAACGCATTTACAGCTAAAAGTAGTACATAATAAAACCAAGACATATCATACGAACTATTTGTAATTCTGAAACCGTTACAGGTCCAACCTTTACTTTGTTATCGATTACAATGTGCACCTGCTGTGAGATTTCATTTCGATAATTATCAGTCCCTCGCGGATCGTCCCTCTCATCTGTTCCAGTAACCTGTATATTGACATTTGAAATTATTGCACAAAGGCGTTTTTGTGTCTATTTGCTTCTCTTATACTAGTACTCTTGCACAAAAAACTAATAGGATTACTTTAGCCGATTTAAAATTCTTAACAAGATAACTGTGTTCATTATGTTTCTACATTACATTTTTTACAACTTAGTTCAACTTTTCAATTTATTTGTAAATAGAGGCTTGATTCAATTAATAATCATTGTATCCTCTTTGTTTATGACATTTTCTTTTTATTTGAAACTCGAGCACGTTTTCAATTACAAAATAACCTTTTTAAAAATAATTCAAGTACACACAACATTTTATTTATTTCGTAAAATTTCAAATTCGAACCGGCTCGACCCTCACGATGCTGATCGTCAATGTAGCTTTTCTTCAAGTTTGAAACTCAACTAGTTTAAGATTTTTGTTTTTATATGTTAACGCCACGCCAACTTTCACTCTTTTCTATGAAATCACCAATCGCTCTGATTACTTCTTGTGTTTTTTTAATCGATTGTCTTTGAATTAATTGTTAGTTCAAATTAGAATTTTGTGTTCCAACCTGTTGTTTAGCTTTCACTTGTCTTTTGCATTAAATCTTTATCAATAATTACACAATTTATCACATGTTTCGATTTAATCTCACCATTAACAAGCACAGCACTTGTCGTAAACCACGATTTAGTCGCAACATCGTTGTTATTTTATCGATGGAAGAGTTACTGCTCTTTTGGAGCGTCAGTACCGTACTGATTCCGCCTTCGATAACAGGCCACGACGATACAGATGACTTAAGAGAGGGCATGCCTGGATCCTCCGCCACATTTTTTAACCAAAAGACACCGGACGTCACGTCCAAGTTGAATGATCGAATTATTGGAATTATTGGTTTTGGTAATCTTGTCATTATACTTTCCTTCATGAAGGAAAACTATTTAAATTGGTTGCTCATGTTCCTCAAGATCTTTATTTGGGATAATCGATGGTTTTGGCCTACCTTTCTCAATGGATGTGACTTGTAATGTAAGTATAGCTTTCTCATTTCTTTGTTTACTGCTCCATAAAAAATGAGTACCATCAGATCAATTGATTACTTTCCTAGTGGAAATTGCTGCAAAAATTGTTCGTCGCGGCGTCATTCGCACATAAGCAGTAAGTAGTTTATAGCAAAACGTTTACGCTGTGGAGCCGAATAGATGAATATTCATTGAATCGCATGAGAATGCTTGGTGGTTTGTTTGTTGACGACCGAGTGCACTCGGAAGAAGCAATGATTCGTAATTTATTGTCAATATCCTCACGTGCTGCGAGAGAAAATTAATTGATGCTATATTAGTATGTTACAGTAGATAAGTTTATGTCATCGCAAGTGCGTGCGATTTTAATACAAGATTAATTTACTATACATATTTTCTCAAAACCTGATGAATAGTAAAGTTTGTAGAGGTGTAAGATTCCTAAAACATTTTATTTTCCTGACCTACTTTATAAAATAGTCGGAGCTGAGCATACTTAGGCAATCATAATATTATATAATTTTATTCCAATTGCCTATTTAGTTATGTCACGTCCACGTCTATTCCGAATAAGGGGCATAGTAACAGGTTTAACCCTTTTAACTAGTATTTTGCGACGACCTTTTCACTTAACATTTCGCGGGCATGTTTGAGATATCGTGTTTCAAGCGTGGCACAATTTTCTTAGATACACGCCAAGATATAAGAGACCTCTGGGCCAATGTCAGGGTTCACACGATCTGGTTACCGTAAGAGGGGTGTGATTCTCTAACACAATCGATGTAATCTTCGATGCCCCCGATCTAATCTTTTTGACAGTCTTGCCAATAGTGATTTATATGAATTCATCGTAGTTTTTAAACGAATCACGATCACAATTCATTATTTCAGCCAGAATGCGTTGATTTTTAAGCGGACTCTGAGATTCTGAGAGTATGCAACTGAAAACATATCTCATGTGAGATTATTTTATCCACAAGAAATCCTATCTAAGATAGAAAAGATAAATTTTCCCAATGATTGGTTGTAAATGGCCTCTCAGCTTCTTCCTGTAATATTATTTAATAGTTCTCCGGCAAACTTCTTACGGTACTAATAATATTGCGTACATATAATGAGACTAAATAACAAATTCCAATTTGTGAGACTCGAAATATATTTCTTGAAAAAGGTTTACTACTAGTCTGAAACTAAAGTCGACTTTGTCGTAATTACACGCAGGTGACCTGTATTTTTCATTAATAAAAATAAAACGTAAAGCGTTCAAATATAATGTAATCCATTGTCCACCATCCGTGCCATCTTGATTCTATAGCATATGATTATTTGCACTGCGCCTACGCCTCACAACTTTTTTGCATTCTTGTATAATTATTTCCGGCAATTATCTTACATCACGATTTCTTTATTTTCAAATACTCGTAATTTTTCTTTATTTGTGGCTTCTGTGGTTATATTGTGGCGTGCAGCCGTAGCTGATATATAGAGCATAGAATATAGAACCGCTCCATATCCTCACGCGGATGTCGTATGAGGCGACTAAAGGTCACATAGCCTAGGCAGCTGATTAACAAGATAGCATTTCCAAGGAGTGTTGAGGTCTGGCAGGCGGTTGTAAAATTACATCCGAATTTTTAAAAATTTAAGTAAGGTTATTTTTTACGCTAAAACCGGGCATCGGCAGAATTAATATTCAGAGATTTAAAACTAAAGTACCAAGTGTGTAAGTATGGTGCCTGAGCTAGGATGTGAAACATTCTGTGTTTTAGGCCTTAAAAACCTAACTAAAAAATAAAACTAAAACAATTACAAATTAAAAAGTATTCTACTTATCTGTAAGCTAACTTGAATTATTTGAAAACTGTAATTTGCTGTAATTCCTCTGTTTGGTTACAAGACATATTTAGGAGGACTTCTTGGACTGTTTGGTTTTACAATACGATGAAGAGTAAAAACCACAGATATAAAAACAAGTTTTTTATTTAGTCTGTTATCTGTGTCTGTTATATAGGAGTGGGCCAAGAGATAAGTAGAATCTTGAGGAAAAGGTATTGGTATAGGTGTGTTATGTGTTGTGAAATATTTTCGTAACTAACAATCAAATATCAAGTGTTTATTGTAAGTATTTAACTTCTTCCGGTGAAGAAAAACATTGTGACATGATCTCTAGATGTATGCGACTCCTTACTTTTAAATGGTGGTGGTAGACGTAAAAGCCATGTCAGATGCCTTTAGGCGATTTTAATAAAATCTGACACCAGTGTTAGCAATAGCATACTCGATATGAATGAAATATTTAACTAAAGTATCAAGTGTTTGTCAGAGTTCGATGACCGCGCCCAACCTCAACATGCCATGTGTTCAGTGTTGTCTCACCTACGTAACTATGTAATTACTTCCGACGTATCCTTACTGAATGCTCTTGTCAAGTGCTCAGAAAGCATCTATTGCATCTACATCACTAAGCATTTGAGGGTTAACGACTTGTTAAGACATTGGCTGTGTGAAAATTGTATTGACATTGTAGGGTGGTAGACGAATTTCCTAGTTCACAAAGTGTTTCCTGTATCTTCTTTGGGTAAACAACAAAAACTTATGGAAGTAATAAATAATATGAAATTAAGTGCGCATTTCGGCCGTTGTCCATTAAATTATAATAATATAATAGTCATAAAATTGTCCGTAATGTCAATTTGGTTTATGAACTCGCATAATCATCTCTAAAAAAGCATTTTTCGAAGCGTTTACTTGTTTCACTTGTTCCTTCTGTCTTGTTATCAAATTTAGCAAGTAAAACCTATTTTCAAACCTTGACGGTGCTTATTGAAAATAAGTATGTGTTGTAGCATTAAATTCACCTATTATTGTTATGCCTGCCCAATTCGGAAATACTGGGCTTCTCTACATGTCCAAAATAATAAGCCACATTTTAAATTCTACTAACATAGTTTTAAGTCTTCTACTAACAAAAAAATGGACTAGTATTGTATTAGTGTACAGTCTGAAATAAACAATTTCATTTCATTTATAGCCCTAGACAAAAACATTGGCTGAATATAATAATTAACCGTTCCTATTCGTCAATAAAAGGAATTGACGAAATACGGTTTTGAAGTGGTTAGCTAATTCTATGACGCTGCGTAAATATCAATAAAATTGCACACGGAAGGCAGAGAATAATATTTCAAACTTATATGTCTAAATTTTAATTGCCAATTAAATTTAATGTAACAAAACTAGAATACTTCACAGTGTAAATTCACAGTGCACATTGTATTATGCTGTGTTCACACCGAGCCATCGAACGTTATACTTATCTCTTTTCGTTATTCGAATTTACGGGATGCTAAAAAGAGATAGAAAACCGTTGGTTTGCTGGCTCGATGTAGACATGCAGTTGAAGGAAAGTATTCTTAGCATAGAGGTATTGCATGCTGTAAATCAGTTTCTATCGGAGACGAATCTCTAGTGCGAGTACAAGGTACATTTTAGCGTGGGCTGTCTGCAAAGACTTGACATGTTGTCAGTTTTATATACATACCTACAACAATATCACGTCTCTATCCCTTACAGGTTAGACAGAGCCAAGAGATATGAAACTCGAGAGCCGCGTTTAGGGGTATGGCGTGCATATTGGTGGTATTGTGTGAAAAAAATCCCCAGTTTAAATAGCCCAGTTTTATGTATCAGCAAATAAAAG
This sequence comes from Plodia interpunctella, assembly GCF_027563975.2. Taxonomy (NCBI): domain Eukaryota; kingdom Metazoa; phylum Arthropoda; class Insecta; order Lepidoptera; family Pyralidae; genus Plodia; species Plodia interpunctella. Next base: position 5,862,178 of record NC_071308.1, on the reverse strand, counting down.
CTTCAAAATATATGACGCTTATAATTAAGGTTTTAAGGAACAAATTCCCACGTTTTTTCACCCGATGTTTAAGAGAATAATGAAGTAATGAGAAACTGCATGAAATATTGAGCATTTTAACGCAACGAAAAATATAAGGAAGTGTATAAAACTGTCACGTGACGGGAACAGCTTGTAAAAATGTTTATCAATACAAACTGCAAATTACGAATTAAGATGGTAACATTATATTTAAGTTTGTAAGTAGGTATAAATTATTGAGAAAAAATAAAAAAATTGTCGCCGTGACTGCGCCGAATGAGTCAAATTCTTGTGAACAAACAGAAAAACACAGGTATTTAACCCTAGAGAACATGGCGGAGTCCGTTTTTAAGCAATGATTCCTGGAAGTCCGGACTACGTTAGGATAGAATAAGTTTATTTATAATATTTATTTATGACACAGGCTTTTATAGTAGTCAGAAATATCTTGTTACATCGAACGCGTGAAAACAAATCATGTTAAAAACCGTTGAGGAGTTCCCTCACTGAGAGAACTCAACAAGAATTTAATTTATTACAGTTAACATTATTAAATGTAGCATTTTGTTTTTTTGTTATTAAATTGAATGTACCAGTGAGTCAAAATAGAGCAAAAACTATCTCGTGCTCTCACATTGCCGTTGAAATATCTGATGGCGAAAAAACTTGTTTTCAAACGCTTTATAGTAAATCTGATAAACGTCGCTAAAACCGTAAGAATGCAGCTTACAGTGGATCAGCTTAAAATAAGAAAGCCTGTAGAAAAACTATGTAATCCGCGTCAAAATATTAATATTGATTTTAAAAAGAGCTGTTTTCTTTTCGAGTGTGTTAATTACTAACACTGGTGTCAAATATTATAAGCCGAATGGCATGACTTTTGAGACTACCTAACCGCCTAGTGGCAAGTAATCACATACACATTAATGAACTTAAACTGGCAACCAGTGTGCCAGTTTCCTCACGATATTTTCCTTCACCGGAAGCTAGTGATCTATGAAAACTACTATACATGAGTCAGATAGGTATACAAACTCATGTGGTTCGAACCTAGGACCTTTCGTTAAGTCTTAAACTAGTGAGCCATCGCCGCTTCAAAAATAAAGACAAATAATTGTTTTATTGCTGTCGACAAAACCTTATTCCCAAGTAACATAACTTTAATCCACGTTAATCTATACTTACAGTTTGACAGCCCATGACATTTATTCCACAATAAATTAAAAATAGAATGAGAGAAATGAAGACGTAATCGAGCATCTGACTGTAATCCTATTACAATTGAATTAATTGAATTCCGTGGAATCGCGTGCCATACACATTACACATTTTCATAAATTATGTGGTGTTTATTGCTTTTGTCTTATTGCCTTTAACGCCCGGTATCGACTATAAATTATGGATAATATAACAGCTCACACGTAAAATCTTTTTTACAAATTTGAATTTGCCCGAACAAACATTGTGACATCCAAACAATAATGTATGTTATGGATGGCCCAATGTTTGTTCGGATAAAATGTTTCAACTAAAATTTAAAAAATGGAAGCAATATTGGGCCTTTGGTTAAGACCTGTGAACCGAAAGGTCCAATGTTCGATATTATTATGTTTCTCCTCTTTTGGAAATAACGGCACTAAGTCCGGTCCTTTGCTTCGGAGGCTTGCGTGGTATTATTATTATTATTATAGCATGAATAGTCCACCACATATTTCAGATGAAGGATAACATCCTTAGAAAATCTGTATTATACTTAAATGATTGTTTATCAACTAGGTATTGTCGCTCTGGCCACGTGGTTTACCTCTCGGTGTATTCCACATACTTAAAGAGAATGATCACTAGCCAATTCATGATGAATACGACTATGAAAACATATGCATTCACCCAAATATACTTGTCCTTATCATATTTGTAATAAGTATACTCGCTCTCTCTATCATATTTGTAATAAGTATACTCGCGTTGTCTACATTTGAAAGTTTATAATTGTATAGACCGCATAATTAATTGCAAAGGTATATAAATGCGCTAAGTTGCTTTAGAATGTTAACATTCGTGTTCAACAACGGTATTAATGAATCAATAAAAGAAACAGGTATTAAACGTCACAGTTACTACAATTTGAAAAGGAAAAATATCATATCTTGTAAACTTATATATAATTAGCTGAACTAACTAAATACTTATTGCTATATAAATAAGTAGTACCTTTGCAAGTTATATATTTACACTGCTATATTGTGTATATACCAATCCCAACTAATATTATAAAGGCGAAAATAAGTTTGTTATCTCTTCAAACTTGATGTCCTTCACCAACCTTCTTGAAATTTCTCATACATACAGTTAAGAGTACGGAGAAGGACATAAGCTACTTTTCATCCGGGGATAAACATTTCCCGTGTGAAGTACACGCGGGCGCAACTAGTAGCTAACAGCCAGGCTAAAGCTGGTAAATCCCGCTAATATTAGGTCTTTATAGACGGTTTTTAAGTTTATACGCCTTCACGCTCAACGGTTGGGCCTAAACTTGATATAGAGGTAGCTGATTCCTTGGATTAACTCATAAGGTACTTTACTGTAAAATCTGGTATGCTCACTTTTGAAAATTTTAAAATTTCCATGATAGATTTGCATTTTTTATTTTAACTTATTAGTGGAATCGTGGGATTAGTGTGATTAATCTTACTTCAAAAACTATAATTCAATAGTATTCTTTAATTAGTTTTTATAGTGCATCAAAAAGTAGTGTTCAAATCGTTGATCTAATTAACAGAAGCATGCAACGAAATGAACATGCAATATTATTCTCTCTCGGTGTTGTGTGAAATAGTAAATATTCTAAATGAGTACTGTTTAAGTATAAGTAGCTTAGCTTTGGTTGTTATTATTGTTTATGTCTCAATAAGATAATTATATGTTAACTTTGCTATTTTCCTTTTTTTATTTCTTAAGGCAGAGGGGCGTTTAATGTTTCTTGACATAATATTACTTTAAATAAAAATAAAGAATTAATAAACTTTAATTGATTTAAATAAATAAATATAAATATATTGGGACAAATCACACTGATTGAGATAGCCCCAAAGTAATTTCGAGACTTGTGTTATGGGATACTAACTCAACTATACTATATTTTATAACAAATAGATAAAACTCCAAGACCCGGGTCAATCAGAAAAAGATCATTTTCCATCATGACTCGACCGGGGATCAAACCCGGAATTTCTCGGTTCAGTGGCAAGAACTTTACCACCACGAAGGAATTTTGAGATAAATGAGAAATTCGCGCGGACTATATTATCTAAAATTATTAATGTAAATACTTAGAAATAAACTTTTTAATTTTAAATTCAAATGGAATTGATCCCGTTATATCGTAGAGGTGACAGGGTACTGGAGAAGACTCGATTGACGAGTAATCTTGTTTTATTTGCTGTAATTATTATCCCGAGACTGCATTTGCCACTAATAACATACTAAATGTTATCAAACAACTGAAATTCATTTCAAATTCGCTGCTATTACCGCCGCATAGAGATCCATATAGGGTAACTTAACGCAGTTGACTATACATGAGTTCAGTTAATAACTCGTTTAAAAAAATATTTTATTCCGTCCATTTAGAAATTGCTGTATTATCAAACAGACAACAAATTATCTTTCGAAAAAAAATCACGTTTGAAGATCGTATAAACTGGCAATACTTTTTCTTTCATACCAACAGGCAAGTGAGAATTTTTATTGCTTAGTTTCAAATAACAATCCGCAATTAAATGGAAATTATTTAAAATTGCGAAGTGTGAACTAAACGCTACAATTACTTCACAAATCGTGTCATTAGTCAATTAAAATAAGTGACGTCTCTCGGTAGCATTACGGTGAAAAAAGAGAAAGGTGTATAAGAAGAATGCTATTATTTAATTTGTATGTTACATCACTGACTATATTGATGCTGAAAATGTGTTATTTAATTACATAGAAAGCTTTAGATATTATGGTGTTAAAAATAGATTCCAGCTTTTATCAAGATATTCGCAGTTTTATCTTTTGTATGTTCGAGCTACAAAAAATCTGTCATGCAAAACTTACATCAGCGTAAAGATTTTCTTTATATGTCATCGACTTACCTGTAACAAATAAAAATAAATCATAAAATCAACAATATTTTTTGTAATGTAATATTTATATACTTATTATATATTCTTCTTTAATATTATAATATGTAGAGGTAGATGAAAACACATACTCCTGGTCCTGGCAAAAGGGCCCAATCGAAGAAGTGCTGGCTTGATGTCGTCAATGACGGTCTGACAGCTAAAGATGCCGAAGATCTTGCGAAGTGGAGGATAAAAATAGAAAAGGGGACCCTGGGCTTCCACGATTTATGACTGTGAATGGAACCAGGAATATGCTCGGAAGAGAGATAGAGAGAGACAGGTAACCTAAAAACGTAAACGAACCGCGAATAGTCGTGATGGGTCATGTGCAATGAACCACAGAGTATAAATATTGTAAATGAAGTTTTCCGTGACTGAACCGAGGTACGTCCTTTCGTACTTTCATGCATGTGCCGCATCGCTAGGCCTAAGGGCTATAATTCACTATCTCAGCATGTAGGCCCATTAGTTTCTTGTCGAAACAACTGGTTGAGGCATAGATACGTTTTAGGTACAATTTACAGAACTGCTAGAGTTTTTACTCAAAAGATTTAAAAACACTTATTTTATTACATTTTGACGTTCTTTTCAACGTTCTTAGTACATTTATTGAGACACTTTATTCGATTCTGACATCCCAGATGTCATGACTGCTTCACTCGCAATAGTCGAATCCATTGATTGGTTTACGCCCAGTAATTTCCCAATCTAGGTCGCAATCCTAAGGTCATTAATTTAAAATAATTCGTTCCGGTTGTATTAATCCGCCAATCCACAATGGGCCCGCGTTGAAGAGTTTTTCAAAGCTCTGCTGATAATAAATATGTGTTTCGGTCAAGGTTTGTTCAAAGCCTTACTCTAAAGCTCGTATTCACTTCAGATCTGGTTTCAGATTACCATATACAGTACATGGCACCTGAGGAATTCGCTGTGGCATCACCCTAGTTTCCAATTACGAGTACATACATGATAAATAGACCTTTACCCTCTTATCTTCAAACTACACTAATATATTTATCAGTGTAGTGTATCAGTGTATTATATATTTATAAAAGGACAAATCACAGATTGAGCTAGCCCCAAAGTAAGTTCGAGACTTGTGTTATGGGATACTAACTCAACGATACTATATTTTATAACAAATACATATATAGATAAACATCCAAGACCCGGGCCAATCAGAAAAAGATCATTTTCCATCATGAACCGACCGGGGATCGACCCGGGACCTCTCCGAGGTCACTGCACCATCGAGGTCGTCAATGGATATAATGTAATTGTTGAAGAAAACGAAACTAATTATTTTTTTTTACATAATATATTCGCCAGCTGCTTCGATTTTTTAAGCGCATTATTACGTCGGCTGTTATTTATGTAATGCATTTCACTTAGTATGAAATTACTGTAATTTATTTATAGTTGAAAGCTTCGCGCGAACAATCATACATATCAAGTTATGCATGGATCTTAATACGACGGTGTTAGATTCGAATTTTCCATGAATTTAGGCTGGTTTGATATGTTGACTATGTGCATTCTATCGACTGCATTGAATTGCTTAGGATTATAAGGACTAACAATGAGACAGAGGCTTGCCCGCAATCATCGGCACGTAGAAGGCACACAAAGAAGCAGGCATGGCGAATGCCTGGCGTGTCTCAATGGTTAATAAACTAGACTTTTTCAAAAGGCCCAGTCTCAGCCTTATGTATAAGGCAGAAATGTTTAAAGAATTCTAGTTCTGGCCGAGAGATTTCCACGGGTCGTGCGGCGCCTGCTCGATGACATGCAAACAGGCGGAACGTGCCAAAGTGAACCTACAACTATGCTTTTACTATTACCGCTGCAACTGTGTAATGAAGGCTCCACACTTATCGCCGAACTCTGATAGATGCTGATTGCGTAGTCTGTATTAGTGCTTTTATTTACCGCAATGACAACTCAGCAATGTATACCGAATCCGCCAAAGTTGTTCACGGAGATTTTGGAGCCGGCATAAGGTGACAAGATGGTTGACTCATTTCGTGCGCCGTTTGGTCGCATCTCGTGCGTCATCCATATATTTTTTTTTATTTAGAAAAAGGCGCCGCACTAGCCGCGCCCGACCTATCAAGATGGCGCCTAATCTCCGTATCCGTAAAAACCGCTTAATTTATATAATTCAGTGTATTATAGACAATATGCATATCCTAACTAGCATTATAAATGTGAAAATAAGTTTGTTACTTCTTCAATTAACAAATTTATATCTAATTAACAAATTTTCTTGAAATTAGTTATTAGCATACATGTAGTTTGAAGTATGGAATAGGACACAAGGTACCTTTCATCCCGGAAAAATAACTTACGCGGGCGAAGCTGCGGGCAAAAGCTAGTAGTAATAAATTAATTTTTTAAATAAATCAAATGTCAAAAATCAGATTAAATTTTGTTGCTTATTCGTATTAAGGCAAATACTATAAGTACATATAAATAGGCTGATTAGGTATTTAATGCAGGTATAGATAGAACCCGTGGCTGTAAAGTCTTTAGGTTATTCAATCATTACCGCTATCTTTTATACATTTGCTCCCGTTATAATATGGAAATAGCGTTAAATATAACTTGTCCGGGTACATAGAATTATGAAAACTCGAAGTTCTCCTCTATACTTAACATTTGTGCTGGGTTTGTAGATAATAACCTATAACATAGTGTTCTGAGATAGCAATCATGTCAGTTATTTAACTTGCCGCCCTTTACAATAGTTCATGTATCTAATCTTGTTCTTAGTCGTTTGTCGATGTGTTTACATCGTGGTAATCCTATATAAAATGAGTTCATCATTTGCCGCCAACTTGAGCTAATACTATTTTCTGGAATGTTTGTTAAGTTGTTCTTTCGTGAGATCTTTTTGAACCCCAGACTTAACATAGGTGTCAGCACCAAGACTTCAGGTCCATCTCTCTTTTGCCTTTGGTCAATAATTTGCTACATTCGGTAAACTGTACAGTTGACATTGGTGTATTATGTAACAGTTGTTTGGATCTGATGTTCCACTAGCGCAATGTGGTGGTAAGCACGGATGATATTTTTATCTTGCGTGCAATGCTTCTATTTTCATTGATTGCTCAAAACATTCTAGAGCTTCATCCTTATTCGATTTTGCTTTCGATGTTCGTAGCCAACATTTATGTTTGACAAAATCAAATTTTTTTTAGAAATTAGGCCTTCACGTCATATTCTAAATTAAATGATATTTACCAAAGCTATACAAACTAGTAGCAATATATAAATCGTCTTATATTTAAACCATGTCTCATCCATATGATATCCTACCTCGTTTCTCTCAACGTATTGCAATATGATTTGAAACATTTGATCAGAAATTAACCTATCCGCCTGTACTATCATTATTTTGTAAAGCTAGCCTAGGCACTAGATCCGATGTCCACGATAGCACCCCGTCCTACCCACGCGGCCGCTGACACCATACACACAACTTAGATAGCCACCTCTAACAAGATAAATTGAATTTATCGCATATTAAATCTAGCAGTACCTTACGGCCGATACGTAGCCCATTCGCTATGCAAGATAGGAAAGTGCTTAGAAAGCCTAGATTTGTAGCCATTCCTGGACTGTAGATTACATCTTTCACTATAATTTAATGAGAGAATTTAGTAATATTTTGACATCAACTACTGAAACGTCACTCTTTAATTTTGCGGTCGTAATTTACACACTTTCTTTCACGTTTGCATAAGCAAAAGAGTCATTACGGCATTCCTCCGCGACATTACTAAACCTCAAATATATCATCCAGTACTGCCCATCTTACCTTATAAAGCACTCGAAAGTCGCCGGAGAAATCCTCTTGAATTGTATCGTTAATAGAACAATGCTCGCCATTGAAAACGAGTGGGCAAAGATTTACATCAGAAGTAGTAGCAATGGTCTTTATTGTGTCCGGCTTCTAACGAAAGAAAACCTAAGAAAGCAAGACAGTATTTCGCTATCGACGGCGTTCGATCTTCGCTAGGACACGTGCGGTGTACTGCAGAACCGATACTACGATAAGGCGGATCCGATCGTACGTTACACTTACAGCTCTATGGGATCTACGGCCACTGTATTTCCCATAATATAATGAACACTTTAGTTCGTAATTGGCTCACGCGACACGGCCAGGTAATCGCCCTATTTGCCTATAAATTGTCGTGCACCGAAGCTGTGTATAATGCTCTTCCAAAACAATGGCTTGTTGAACGCCCACCGGCGTTGAATACTTTGAGTGCTCGTACATTTACCGAATCAAATGGCACATAAAGCCTAATTAATCGAAGAATTTCATAATTTAGTCTATTTATAAAAGTAAATAAAAATCGGTCAACTATGATTGTGAAAACACTTTCGTTTAAAAGGCCAAAAAATGAGATTCCCAGAACAAACTGTTACTCTCGTTTTACAATTATAAATTCCTGCTTTTTATGCATTTTCTTTTTAAATTAGTTAAACTTAGCTTGCGAATGGTTTAGTAAAAAGCGGCGGTTCAGCTCAATTGATCTTGTTTTTGCATGGCTATCCATGTGTCCGCAGTTTAAGAGCCCACAAAAGCAGATCCCGTTCTCGCTTGCGGTAATCTCCGACAACATCACTATCATTCGCCGTTGTACAAGATTAGTCTCTTTTTCACTCGTCACCATTGTCTTTGCTTTTATCGATTCATCCGACTTCGTTTAGAGTTAACTGTCAACGTTATGCAACTCGTGTGACAGTTTCTGGACTAGTTTTTGCAAATTATTCAGACATAATGACATTGTTCACGTTGCTGACAGCTATTTGTCTGCGATTGACTTTTCTTTGTGTCGTGTTCTGATCAATTGTTATTAATTACTTCCTGATTTAAGCATTTCCGATTGATTTAATTTTTTCGTGGTGTTTAGAATTTAAGTTTATACAAATTATTGTTGTTACTGTGTATCTATATCCAAAAAGAAATTATTTCTCTTTTCGGATAAACTTTTAGATTTTCAAAGACTCAAACAATAATACAAGTAGAATTGAAATTAAATTAACGTTAATACGTCCTCCCATTTATTTCCTCCCACGTTGGCCAAAGCACTTATCCCTGTCGCTTAAATACGTCCCATTTCCCGTAGGATTCATGTTCTTGAGTCAAAATTACTATGTTGCATAAGGGCGTAGGCCTAGGGTCGATCCTCGTAAGTTTAAGGAAGGATTGCTGCTGTCAGTTCATTCTTAACTGCAGCAGTCATTAGTTGGTCCTTAACCACGCCTGGACTAGGGATGTGAGGTGACAAGACAAGATCGGGATCTTATTCATATATTTCTTACAACTACGATTACATTTTATTGATAAACGTCTACTTGCTTGCTCATGAAGCTCTTTCATTATCGCTGCTATTATATGCCTTACAATATGGTGCTTGAATACGACCAAAAAGTGTTTAATTGTCCATCGGAAAAATAAACGAATTAAAAAAATATATACCTAATATTTGTTAAAATAATGATACCTAGTCTTACACGCTTCTATTAACACCAGTTTAGCAACATACGTTGTCCCTTGCAGGAGCCGGTTGAAAATAATTCTAGATGAGTGGAATTCCTGGAGTAAGTGGCGATGATATATAATCTCGTTATGTCATAATAGTTACACACTATTCCATCGTTCCTTAGGTTCTGATTAGTTGAGGTTCATACCTACTCGATTTTAATATTAAGTTTTAATTAAATACTGACTAGTGTGCAGGTTTCCTCTCGATGTTGTCCTTCGTGGAGATAAGATAAAGTATACAACTCATGTGGTATTAGTGAGAGTTCGAACCTGAGACCTTTCGTTCAGAGGTTGGTCTTAACCACAGAACACTCACAGAAATTAGAGCTGTCGGGAACATCACATTATTCAAGCTTTGTATCAGACGTTTAGGTTTGTCACGGTATTTATTTCCTAATCTATTTGTTATCTAATTATTCTGTTTGTCTGTCTGTTATTTATATATTTTTCTTATAAATTATTTTCTATCTCATAAAAATCTTATTATCGTCTACGTGTGCCCCGCCTTAAAATAGACCGCTCCATATCTTCCCGCGTCACACATCACGTCGTTGACAGTCGATTTGCAAAAGAAGCATTCCAGAAAAGATTAACGGCTGATAGGCGGTCAGTTGTAAAATTACAGCCGAATATTAGGAATTGTAAGGTTTATTTTTGAAACTGTTTCGCGACATCACAACCCCGAATGCAACCGGGAACACGCGAAGATGAGAGAGACAACCCTAAGACAAAGTTGTATGTGTGAAACACGTTCCACTCTGCTAATGGCCAATCGTGCGTATCCTAGCGCTTATACTTTAAATCACCCAATGAACGTTTGAACTCGTAGCGGTACATACTGCTCGCTAGATAATGCAATACAGGAAATGTTATCTTGATCATATCCCTGTATAAATGCTAATAAACACTTAACTAATCGTAACTTAAATTACTTTATCACATATCACTGGTAAATGGAAAACGGATCTGAGATGACCAAAACATCGTTTAGAAGAACGTTTGTTTTACAAGAAGAAAATAATGGAATTGACATTAAATAGAGGGAAATAGATGACCATCGTATCTTCAACTCAAAATTTACAAGTACCTACAATAAAATATGTATTATGGAAAGTTGGTCAATATCACAAATTAAATTTTTAATCTATCTCGTGGGACGACGATTTTGACAAACTAGGTATGATAAATGTACAAAACAATTTTACATTACATAGTCCTCTCGCATCAGTCTAAATTTATTACATATGTAATCCGTTTCATAATTTAAAAAAAAAAAAACAAAAAAGCAATATTCCATGTTTAAACTTAGACTGTCGACTTTCAAAGCGTAGGTGATGAAAAGCGGTGCAACAAACTTCACCGCAGCCTTTTCTTTAAAGTTATAGTCAAATTATAACTAACTGGACGTGCATAATAAATAATATATAATTTAAAAAATATAGGAAAATATGGGTTTTCCTATATTATTTTTATAACTTCCTTACACTTCTGAAAATATAAAAAAATTTTAGGATGCTCTAGTGTTTCACCTATTTTCAAGGGTTTGTTACTTATGTTCTCCATATTTTTCCCAGTAATAAGAAATAGAGATTTAATTCTTAACGCGGCATGTATGGCTGGCTGTTCCGTGGTTATTAAATAATTACATCTCTGCTTATATTATTTCTTCTTAAGGAAGAGTGTATAGAAAAAACTGAAAGGGAATCCATTCGACGGGAAAGCTTCAATTAATATAACAGAGTATAATGGTGGCCTATCCACACTATCGGCGAAGTCAAACATGCCGGTGCGAATTAATTTCCACTGCGTAGTTTGGTGACCTTTAAAAAAAAAAGCTTTTAAAAATACTATTTCAGTATACTTTTCTATTCATAATTTTAAGAGTGCGAAAGTACGCCTATCTTTACTTACCTTTTATGAGCACAAATGAATGCATGCACTATGTTTAGTGCATGCATTCATTTGTACTAATTAAACAACATTTTATTAGTATATAACATTTTATTAGTACGACGCATGTAGCTATTTGAACTTATCGTTATTTTACATCTCTATATTACGGATAAAATGTTAATATTTATATATCTTCAAAAGGGGATATTTCTATTGAAATACATGTATCTATCACTTTAGACTATCAGGTATACGTAATATAATTAGTAGGACATGAATTACCTTATTATTATTAATTAATTATTTTTTATCTGCATAGGCGAGGCCTAGTCGTTTGACCGTAATTTATAACCAGCTTATTTGATAATAGTTAACATATAATGACGGTTTTGTTAAAATACTAGCGACTCGTTCCGTTTATCGCGGTTAAAACCTTAATATGTACATAAACCTTCCTCAGGAGTCATACTATAAAACACGCATCAAAATCAGTTTCATAGTTTTAAAGATCTAAGCATAGGGACACACAGACAGCGGGAAGCGAATGTGTTTTATACTATGTATGCTTTAAAAAGTAAAAATGTAGTTATACGTAAAGTTGCTCTATTCTGTTGATAAGAAATTTTATTGAAAATCATTTTTGGATGACTTTATTTAATTATAATTTTAATATTTCAGTTGTATTTTCTGTTTTGTATTAATTCATATGCCAAGCATTTTAATATGACACTATTTACAGCAAAAGTAAGAATTTTCATTCAGATATTACTTTCGGGACTATATATTTTATCCACATCTTCTTGTTATTAATATATTTCTTTTTTTCTACTGTTGTCGATTGTAATTTATGTCATAGTTCGCTAACATCTTTTCGGCTGTCGATATAAATGTGAATTTTATCTCCGAAATACGATATTCCCTAATTTATAGATCACCTATCCACATTATTGCGGATATTTGAGAAATCTTACGATTCATAATTTCTATATTATGTTTCCTATAATAAAATATCTATTAAAGTAATGTCTTTTTATGTTTTTATATTCAGAAAATGGGTTCTTATTACCTCGTAAGTAGTCTAGTAAAACATTTCTCCGATTTAATTATATCTAAATTACACCTAAATTAATAAAATTAATTTTAATTCATTTTATTAATTTAGATCTAGATATTTATATCTCATACATAATTTTATAGTTTTAATAAAATCATTTATCTATATGTTTATGCCAATAATTCGCAATATTTAAAACTTTCTAAACCTGAGCAATTTTGAATTCAATAGTTAATTGTATTTACATACGATTTTGATATGGCAATGAAAATTTGCTACCTCTATATAATGTACTAGCCGCATCCCGGGGCTTCACCCCGTTTGATTTTCGGGAAAAATACCCTATGTTTTATTCCACGTTATAATTCGACCCGTGTACCAAATTTTATAACAATTCGTCCAGTAGATTTTGCGTATAAGAGTAACAAACATAGACACATACATCCTCCCACACTTTCGCAATCATAATATTAGTATCGTTTGCAGTATTTAAACAAGACGAGATACTAAGCAAATATTAGTAGACAGCTAAAATGTAATCAGAATATTAGATTCTGAATACAAATGGTACATGTATTTCAATTTATATTATCCGCATTTTCACTCAGCTATCTTAACTTCGACATATAATTTTATAGGCTCAAAATGCAGTCGCTGTATTTTCTATGGCTTTAGAATCGTAACGGAATAGATATAGTGTGTTCTCGTTGTTCTATTCTTGATACATTTAGTGTTGAGATTTGCCAGTTCAGTTTAACCTGGCGTCCTAGCTAAGCTACAAACGCGGCAAAGCGGCACAACGCGATGTGTTAATATCAAATATTATTGATTGTTTACTTATAATCTTTAAAATTATTAAAAATAATATTATTAAATTTATTTTTCACCATAAACAGTTGATACCAAAATCTTGTAAATGCTAAAAAAATAAATAAACCTAAATCTAAATTTTACTATTGAACTTCGCTTAAACTCCGCCTACGCCATATTTTAATATTAGATATCCTTACATTTCCCATTTTTAGAATCGCTGTGGTGACTCAGTATTGCATTGTCACTTAAGTATTATGCCATTGTAAACATTTTATTTGTGTTAGTCAGTGTTGATTAGTAATATAAAATATATAATGACTCAAATAACTAAAAAGCAATCTTATATATAAGATTGCTTTTATCAATGAAATTAGTAATTGAATATCGTTTTAACTTTAAATTGTTAAAGTTAAAACGATATTCAATATTCCGATTCTATATTTACCGGAAAACATGAATCGCTGCGATATGTTAGATACAAATAAAAAGCATACATACAACACTTCTCCAAATACATAAGCATTGAATATAAACCAACTCTGTATTTCACTACGCCAATATCTAGTATAAAATAGTTTCATATTCCCGGTTATTCCTGTATTTCCTAATCGATGGCAATTATCTATGTACATTTGAACAACTAAAATGGTTAATATGCAGTGCGTCGTAAGTTATAGCAGTGCTCAAGGGCTCGACCAGTATGATAGGTTGAAGTTGTCTTCAATAGCAACGTTGGTACTGATATAGATTGTTACCGCCTGGTTTATTATGCGGGTATGTGAAAATTATCTCCGGAAGACTCGTGGGGATCTGGATCTACAGTTTGTTAGCAGTTTTAACGTCGGTATTTATAACATCAACATAAAGTAACGAGATTTTATCATCTTCGCTATAACAAGGTTTGAAGACATTAAGTTCTGTCAGTTCATCGTCCATTTATTTAAGAACTAGGTTCATGTCGATAGAGTATCTTTCATTTCACTCTATTTCCCATTGATTTTACCTCCCTACAGTATCTATATTTCTATCTGTGGCATTCCTATTAATAGTATTATCTACTGACGAATAGGTCTATGCAGGGTTACTTGAGTTGCCTGTACTACATTCACCTCTGCGATAATACTGATAAATTGATTTTATTATCCCGCAAAGATCGACATGCTCATCTATGAGAATATCACACATAAGAATGGGATGTGCGAGTAATTACATTTAATTAGCTACACTAGTGCTGATTTTCTCTATTTCTTAGTATTCGTCATCCATGTCGTATCTCACACAGCCTTCTTTAATATTTGTTGATACATGTTGATGTAGCGTTAGCTAAAGAACTGCAAAATTATCGTTGAATCTCTGTATTGAGCACCATAGGTCATGGTCGTCACACTTGGATTTGATTTGAACAATACTTGAACGGTCGGACTTAAAAAAAATAAGTGTTATAACATATTCTGAAGAAGAATTAATTCAATATGCGTTTCAGTGATTTCTAGTAGAAGCATATGGTATTCAAACTTGAATAATTTTATCTAAAGTACTTCAACAATATGACCCCTTCTAACCATAAAACACATAGAGTTGTATATTTTTACGGCCTGTAAAATTATTTACTTTCCCCGAGTAATTACGTTGAACTTGGGTACCAATAAATTTCTAGTATCCCATTATTACGGTGATTTATTATTTCAACGTTCCTTCCGACCGCGAGGTTCTTTACAATTTCTGGCTAGTTCGTGCTTAAACTTAACATTGCCTAGGAAATTGCCCTTTCGCTGACTATGATTGCCAAGGCTAATGGCGCCGCCTGCTCGAATAACATGGTAGTGGCTTCCGCGTGGTTAAGGGGAAATATTTATTTTGAGAAAATTGATAGCTTCTCGCCAATCTCATTACTGACATTAGCAATCCTTGAGGAACATCTTTTGTTATCCTATGGCGGTAGTAATTTGTGAATTGTCGATGCTAAGTGCTCTGTGCTTAGCAAATTGAGTTATTTGTGTTGTGTCTATTTTTTGGTCTTTGGATAATGGAAACAAGTTCTATATTTTATTTTATTGTTTCATACTTAACCTATGCTAAAAAGTTTTACAAATTTGGTATATGCAAATACATGAATAAGATATGTAATTATAGTTAATGTCATATGTACCTGCCTGGAAATATAAATTACAAAATTTATAATTGAAAAGGTTTTACCTTTTCGTTGCGTGTCTCTAACACGGTTTGTGTAACACGATGGAATCGACGTCAGAACAGTAAATGCAATTGCAGATCGTTTAATATATTTATTTATAGGAAATTTAATTGTGATCTGTCCTATCTCTAAGATTTTGTTCGACAGATTTAATCCACAGGATTAATTTAATGCTTCTTGGTGACACAAAG
Source organism: Plodia interpunctella (assembly GCF_027563975.2). Lineage (NCBI taxonomy): Eukaryota > Metazoa > Arthropoda > Insecta > Lepidoptera > Pyralidae > Plodia > Plodia interpunctella. Next base: position 5,846,289 of record NC_071308.1, on the reverse strand, counting down.
TATTTATTATTATAATAACAGGAATTTAATTGGAAATTACTTGAATAATAATAATTTGTTTGAAACCAGTTGACAAAAGAAAAAGAATACTTCTTATAGTTTAATTGTTTCCATAAATTTTGCTAAATTACTGTGTTTGCACTGATAAAAGGAAATATAACTCAACTTATTCGTTAGTCTATTTGTTTATTAGTTATCAGAAACCAAATGTAAAAGATCTACAAATGTGTAAAGATCTACTTAAAAGAAACTAAAATTCTAAAATCATTGAGTTATAAATGTTTGATGTCATGGTACATTACTGATGTAAACAGACACCTGTAAAATATGTAAAAAATAAATGGGTAAACTGCTCTAAATACATTTCCCGTGTATGGATCTTGTTAAGTACAAGACATGTAAGTAAAACACGTAGCACGAATGTTTTTCTAAACAGTTTGGTGACTACGCTTAACCCAGTTACCTTAACGTCTCCGTGACGCATCGGAATTCGTACCAGATTTGAATAATTGGCCTTCACTGTCTCCTTGACAAGAAATTCTAGAAAAACTACCGCTTGTTTGTGATGGACGATGACAAAAAGAAAATTTAAAACCAGTTTTGCTGTTTTATCTTATTTTACGCCTTAATCGCCATGCTGGTCAGCCAGGTAATTTATTTTAATTAGTTTATCATCTATATCTTGTTCAATTTGTTCACCCTTTACAATTTTAACATTTAGATGTTTTCTTTTGTTGTGTGATTCAGTGTATTATTTTGAGCTGTTTGTGCATTGGCCAACTTTCTACTGTATCTTGCATTTATTTTATTTTAGTTTTTTTTTGTTACTCTATCGACATTAGCTTCTAAGATTCACGCGATTTGTTACACTCATTAAGAACACTTACAATATTTTATTTACATAAAAAATGAAGAATACGTAATATTTATTTTGTGAACGCCGACGAATGAACTACCGTTTATTTGTGGAAAATATTTTGTTATCTCCAATTATTTTAAAAATAATAGTGAATGAATAAAAACATAACCTAACCTTTTTCTCTAAAGAGTAAAAGTTCTTGATCATTCAATTAATATAAAGCGGGGATCAACATGTAAATGGTTATTATTATTTGAACCTAAGCGTCCCGAACAACTTGTTTACATGGATGATGTGACAACAATGTCACGGTGTACAATACAAAGTGTTAGCGCCGAAACCGAAAGTGAAAGAGCACGTGCATGCTCCATGACACTGTCACTTTACAATCGTTTGATATTATTTTTCGAAAATTTACTCACGACTATTGCTGTGATTTTTTTCGTAGTTGTGACTTCACTTACATTTTCTACTAAGACGTGCTTCTTGAATTTATGGGTCTTTGAAGTCCACTCATTCAGATCACTTAATAGTGTTGCAGTTTTCAGTTTAAATGTAAGTCCAATTTAAGTCTAGAAATCTAACCGTGTACTTGAAGTACCTAATGTTACTAACAACGAACACACTGTTTGATCTAAATTCTCGGTGTAGCTCATTATGCCCTGAATTTTTTATTACCTCGACATGATTGGTTACTGGAACCGCAAGCCCTAGAATTTGATGTAATTTTCTTGATGATACATGTTAATTGCAAAAAGTATTTTAATATATGGACAGTATATACAAGATTTTACTTGTATTGACCTTTAGATACCAAAATTTAATCAGAATTGCCATAGAAACTACACAATAAAAATAGAGAAAGCCTTCTATTGAGCCTACAGAGAAAGGGCTACAAAATTTATTCACTATTTTTACGTGAGATATCTTCAACAATATGTTACAAATCGTGGTGGCTGTCTGTGCATTTATACGATTTCACCTATAATTTTCGTTCTAAATTATACGCTTTGGATCAATCATAATCCCAAGTTAAGCTGCGTCTTGCAACGTGGGCTTTGGAAACACAAGTACTTTGGAAATCCACAATTACGAATCATCAATTTTAGTAAAGGTCGTTTTGCCTAGTTCATATTGATTTATACAGCTTGACGAACATTTTTATTGTGAGAATAATTGTATGCCGTATTTTTATGACCATTATTAATCGTTAGAAAGTACTTTAAATCGATAACACAATTGTGTTTGCTTTATAATTCACCAAGTTAAGTCCAAATTCGTCCAAACAATTTACCGCTTTGTCTTTGGTTAATGTTTATGGCTCATCGTTAAGGCGTTTTAAGGTCGTATGAAGCCCGAGAGCTATTTCAATTTCACACACCGTTCATTAATCAAAAGCGGCAATTGTCTATTCGCTATTTTGGTCTTTCGAAGCACGCGACGTAACTTTCTTCGGCGATCAACTCGAAATGCTGACAAATCGCTTTATAATGATGCACTAATTGATCGTTTCCTATGATTTGAGTTACCTTAAGTTAATTTTTTATCGTGTTACCAGCTAATGGGTTTAAATATCTTGCACTTGTAATCTCGTTTGCCGTAGTTTCTAAAGAAATTAATAAATTATCATTATATTTTTTACACTTTACTTTATATGTATATATGTTGAACTGAATCATTATTCTTATACTTTTTATGTAATCTATGTCTCGCAATGGAACAAATGATTTATGAATTATGATTTTGAAATTATGAATTATTGAAACTAGATCAGGGTTACTAAATGCAGCCACTGGAAACTAAGTGGAATCAGATATTAAATATTGGTTATATTGAAAATAATCATCACTCAGAAAATTGAAGAATAATTAAGGAGATGTTAAACAATTTAAAAGGGCGTGGTTATGACATTTATGTAAATGACATCCAATTGATTTAGACGCAAGTTTTTACTTAGAAAGCGCTTGCGTGCAGATAAACACTTCGCATAAATATAATCATCATGCTTCCGGCATTAAATCAAACAGTCACAACATTAAACCTCTCTTAGCTAGTTGATACTAATATCATATATTTATACGGCATTCAGATTCTCTAATATCAATTGCCTCTTGTTATCTAAAATGCAAATTATACACCCAATAAACAACCGTACTGACGAGTAATTGTAAACGGTGTCATTTTGTTCTCCAAAATGTAATTAATCAAATTATATCAATTAAAAAAATTGAAAGCCGAAACTGATAGAAAGTACTTTCATCATTAAATTACTTCACTATCTATTACACAATTTTACTCAATAACACAAATTTTAAAACATAATGATGGCTCATACGTACCGAGAGACTATTCCCACTTTATAATAAAACTGATTGCTCATTGTGAGTGCACTATTACCGACGTAGGAGTTGGTGGGAAAAAGCGGGAATCTCGAAGCTCCGTGCACTGAACCCTCCTACCAGTTTTTCTGCAACTTCAGTCTTGCGTGACTGCTTTTTCTTTATTATTATTAAATTTGCTATGACAGACGACGTATTCGCTTTAATCAATCTCTAATCGACCATCGTTTGCCTTTTATGCATGATCTTGTCATTGATCTAGAAAACATAACAGCTGATAGAGATATTGGCCCGTAGCTGTTTCTTGGTTTGGTACAAGATCGGTATCTGTGTTCTATTGAACTTGCTGATCATTGACCTATCATAACTGATGTTCACCTTTGTTAGATTTCGGGAGCAAAACTTATTTTGGTGTTGCATTTTTGAGATCTAAATCTCACTGAAAGTAATCCTTGTTACAAAATAGTACAATGAAAATACTATTATGTTATTTTTGCAGAATAATTTTATCATTCTTATATTTTTAATATCGCAAATAAGTTTCTACTTGATTTTTAATTGATCATCTCTCAGATACCCTTACTTGCAAGAGTGTATTTTATTTATCTGGAGTCACATTTCTTACTAAGTCACATTTTACTAAGAAAACGTCTAAATCGGTTTAAGTTTAAATATCTTTAGCATGCCCTAACGATTCTCTGAGACTGCAATATCGCGACATCAATCTATCCTTCCCTCTATTTGTATCTTCTCTAGAGATCACTATCGGCCGAGCACTGCAATAGAAAAGCAGTTTGACAGATGCTTGTAATACTAATATTGAGAATGATTACCGTGCCTGACCCTAACCGATTTATTTAGCATAAACAATGGGGCCTTTATTCGTGTTATAGTCACGATTTTGTACCTAGTACGTATAATTAATAATAACTACGCTTTTTCGATCTAAATTTTATGTAACATTGCCAGTGTAAAAATTGCGAGTCCTTTGTCGGTTGCTGTCTATAATAGGTTTTGCTTTTCTTTAAGTGGAATAAAAACAAGTTTTCCACGAGAATGTACATAAGTGGCAACTTGTGCGAATGCATCTTCAATGTATTTCATAGCAATGATTTAACTGACTAGCTCAACTTGTAGGATGAAAATTTTTCTATCCACGAGCTCAGTTTATTTTTACTATTCTAGAGTTAGACTATTTATTTACTTTGTTCTAACTTTATATTGTACTTGCCTGTTCATATAGATATGTTAAATACTTTAAAAAAAGAAGTTCTAACAAAACTGGTGTCGTACCTCATAGTAGTCTTAACTTATAGAAACTTCCATAACGTATCCGGTGAAAATGAGGTATAGACGCCGTCATTCTTACCAATTTAACAATGCATTAGTATTGGTGACTGGGCACCTGGTGATTACCATTAAGTTACCGTTCCTCTACTCAGATTTCAATACATTTGTGTCACTTTTCCTTTTTCTCGTATTAGATTACTTGTAACAATAGCAATTTCTACCACTACTGAATCTATTCAATCTATTTGATTTAAGTTTAAATATGGAAAGTGTTTTTGAAATTAAGATAACTTTAACTGTTGTATATTAGAGGTTCGTTTAAGAATCGCGATTATTTAAAAATGCTGTCTACTTTACTGCAAAAATAAACCACATTATACGCGATTTTTTTATTCAGTTTAAACAATGCGGCCTCTGCGGTAGCCTCAAAACTTTTTTGCAAACTTTCTTTGCTCATTTAGAGTCATTGACGGATACTATCAAAACTTTGATTTCTTTTCATGTCGCCACTAAAATTGCTCAAATGATCTGTTATTTTATATCTGAACAAAAAATGCAACGCAAATCAGTATCGAGGTTCGAAATTGCATTCATATGTAAAATGCGACCATCGAAGTTATTATATACCAACGTGTCCAATCAAGATGATCGCAGCATCTTCTAGGATTGGTCACATTCAGATGAAAGTCGGAACTGTCATCAAATTACCGAGTGCTTGTTAGGAATTTGCTACGTGCCTCAGCTCATATGCGCAGTCGCAGGTTAATCACAGATTGTTCATTGCTGACGTTGTTTTATGTAGGTTGGAGCTCATACTGGGTCAATGGAACGCTGCTTCGCACGCGCTGCACTTTCTTGCAGTTATCTTATGCACATGAGACTAACAATTTATGAATCCCACTTCAAGATGGTCAGCCTGTAATTTTGTTACTACGCATATGATAAATTGACTTCCAATAATTGATTTAATATTAATAAGCTATCACTGATCGAGACGGTCAGTAGACTAAGCATTATTTAATGAATATTATATCAGAATGGCTTGTTTTCTTTTGTAATTATTAGCAAATTCTTATTAAACTCAAAAATCTAATAAAACATGTTCACTGTGTTATTTAGTTTAATCTTTAGCATTACCTACATGATCCCTTCAAAATACTTATTATTTTATTACTTGTTAACGTGATAGATACAGAAAAAGCTAATTTCATATACAAAATGGGGACTGAAGTTAATGACAACATAGTTGTACGTTGTCGTACGAAGGTTGTAGTTTTTAGTATTAGCACTACTTGTTCTAGTATTAGGCCGCAACATTGAACTGAAGATTTCTTCGTTGTTTCTTATAGGCACATTCTGATTTGCTAAGTGGCTATCTCAAATAGCGAGCAATTATAGGCGGGAACTCGGCTGTGAGAACGATAATTCTGTGAGCATTGAATTGTCACTCATATATCTGAAACTAAAGCTACAAAAGTAGATTTGTTTTCTTCAGATATCTACATTGAAAGATAAACATCGCGAATCACTTGAAATACTGACCAATATAAAATGATAAAATAGCTAAAACGATACCGTTCCTCATAAATATCTATGTTATTTAAATTAGTCTGAACAAAAGAAAAACTGTTGTCTATTTTATTGCCCATTCTTCTTCGTGCAACGAATTCTTAAGGAGTGGTTACTGATCGTACATCAAGTGTTGCTCGTTTTTCCTCTGACCCACTAAAATTTACTGACCGGAGCCGGCGTGTTCTACACGATTTAGATACGTTTGCACGTCTCCGATAAATATCTGCGGGCATTGTTTTCTCATCATTTACTAAGAACCTTGATTCATTGCTCCCGATACCCACTGGTGATTGCTCGATAACGGCTTTACTTTCATGTTTTCATATTTTGATTTGTAGCATGATATCCAGAAGTAATCACCGTCTTGTTAAACCAAAAAAAATGAGCTCAAGTTTCTAATTCCATAGTTCTTCTTCATAGAATGATATAAGAAATTTTGTATTCTATAGCCCTAAATTGACTTAAAAAAAAAAACACGTACTTGTAAAAACCTTCATGGTTCAATAGGCATGGAAGTCATCGCAAGCACCTGTTAACATATCTGGGTCAGTTTTTGTACATCGTTTTCACTATTCAAACAAAATCCAAAGGCGCGCCTCTTTAGCTTTTCACAAATGTGTGTTTTTGTATTAAATTGTATGAGAATCGTTACTAAAACAATTACATGAAGTGTACTCTCAGTAATTAGTTTTGTTTCATTCATTTTGAAATAAAAAATACTTGTATTAAATTATTTTATTGTAGTTTTACTTTCATTGGTCGTTTATGACTATACACTGTCTCATATATATATGTACTATATACTGTCTCATATCTTATCCAATTCACGAGTTTGTTTTTGAGTTATAATTGCATGGAATTATTTATGCATGACGCGGCGTTTTGTCTGCGCCGATACGGTCTATATCACTAGGGGCATTCAGCTGCTAACCCTAGAGTTCTTTGTAATCTTCCAGTTATTACTAAGTTCATGAACACTTATAATGTTTAATCGTCTATGTAATTTTTTTTCAATTGTTTCTATTATTAAGTCATCATACATTATCTAATCAGCGACACCTGCAGTATAACCCACTGTGTCTGTGAAACTTTATTTTACAATTCTTTTTTAGGGTATCAGAGTATACATACACTACAGTTACTTCATAATTTGAATTTTGCGTTGTGATAGGGTGTATATAGTAATAATATTTTAATATACCTAGATGAATTGTACTAAAACCATAACGAAACAGCATTTAAAGTTTTCAATTTTTATGTATCGTAATGTACTTCGGCCATAAGATTACATAATAGTAGAGATATATATATAGGAGAAAGGGTCATTAGAAATAAAATTCGCTGCGGAATACTGTTATTTTTCAATTATTTTCCCACACAATATTGAATATTCAGCAAATGCATTGTGCGCCTGAGCATAATAATTATTCAAATTGAGCGCACTACTCCGCTTCATGGCAGTAACCTTTCTTTTTGTTCTGATATCATTGTTGCATTATCAAGATTGTGTGGTTAAGTAATCTTGGCTTTAAAAACTTATTTAAGATATTATTTCATCATTTTCATACCTTTTCTTGTAACATTTGTTGCTAATAGTTAGTTTCCATAAAATCTTTAATAAAGTACATTAAATTTAATTGAGCAGCGTTCAGCGTTTAATCCATTATCGATATTTTAGGTTGCACTGTGTAAACAGGTAAACGATTTTTTTAAAACTAGATAAGCATTCCCACAACCAATTAACACAGCGATGAAATATTCTAAATAGCATTTACTAAAATTAGACTTGAACTGAAACTTCAATACTTCTCTTCCTCCGTCTTCGTTATAGGCAGTTGAATAGTGCTTAAAACAATTTCAACAGCCTTTGAGATCAATATCGTGACTTTGTTTTATGTGTTCTGTCGTGTCCGCGTCGCTTTTGTCGGTGTCGTTATGTCAGATTAAGCGGTACTCAAAACGGTATCACAGATGGCTATGCAATTCAGCAGACTGGGACTAGCCTCCACGACCAAAGCCCAGTTCTAAGTGAAACGCAAGGTCGGAAGCAGTTCACTTATTGTGTCTATAAACTTTTTGTCATGCGTCTCACCCAGTTATATTGTTGCAGACAACCGATCTACTCCATTGAAACAAATATGCCGTGCGATACTACTATAGTCGGAAACGTTTTTTCCCAGTCTTCCGTGAGCCGACGAACGAAAGCCCCACTTACTCTGACGCAAATATGCGATTAGCAAGTAATGCAAGTATGCGTTAATCATTACAGATCGTTGGTATTTAAACACGAGAAATTCGCATTTAATAAAATTATATATCAAGTTGAACCAGCAGGTGTACATAGAAATGGTATTAGTAGTATAAGCTCTCTAAATACACCTAGCATTTTGAAGGATTAGTAGTTGTATTAGTAGTTTGAATTAAAATATTTATTCTAGTACCTTATGCCAAGACATTTCAAAAGTTCTTTTGCAAAATAACAATCCGAAAGAGCAGTGTTTAAGGACTATAAACGTGCGAAAACACAGTCGTAAATGTTGAGGCGCTATTGATTGAACTTCATGTTCATGACTTTAAAAGCCTATAAAAAGAAATGGCTTCATGGTTGCAAGTGCCAAGTGACTGTGGTTGGTTTAAATCTGCGGTGGAAATGAGCTTGCAGTTAGTCTTTCCCTCTCGGTCTAACCACTAATCGACGAGGGGATGGCTGCAATCTGCTATCTACCGATCTAATGGTTCTTTGAGTTTCCGCCACGGATGGTCGGTGTCACCTGTCGCTCTCTATAACTATCAGTTTATGAAGGGACATCAAGCAAATATTAGCCTACATAAATAAAGTGGTGTAAATTCCTTCCATTAAACATTTACAGAAAGCAATGACAAATGACCTTGTTGCAATGCAGATAGCAATAGCTGTTCTTCTTTTTAAATCTTTTTCAGACACTTAAACAATAAAAATAATGCCTTTTGCAAATTTATATAATTAAACTATACACCGCATAAAACTAAACGAAGTTTTATGGAAGTCCTGATCAGAATACGGATTCTAGTACGTGAGCGGCACTTAAATGGTACTCTATCCTTATTTTCAAGCCATATTCCCGACTCCAGCTTATTAAGATAATGCTTCTTAAGGCAAAGCACACATGTTATTTTAATATCTGTAACTAACGTTATCACTCCGAGTTATTTTTCTTCGGTAGTTTTTAGTTTAAAACTCGAATATAAAACGATTTCAATTGCTAAAATCTACATACTCAGAATTTTATACTTAAAATTTTTCATGCCAGCATTACAATCGACACTATAGGCTACATTATTATCGCAGTGACATCCATATCATTATGCGTGGTGTTCAGTCAGCGCAAAAGTGGTTAAATCCCGGTTAACGTCAGAAAAAGTAGCGAGTTTATCTCAGCCCTAAGTCTACCGGCACAAATTAGACGCCCGCAGAATCTTGAGGTCTGACAATGATGTATGGTTTTACTGATTGAAAATTCGCTTTGGCTTCATGTTTAGTTTATGTCGACGTCTCTGTTAGAAGTTGGCATTTCTATCCCTTTGTAAGTTATGTTGTTTAACAGACGTCAATCTCATTATCCTATGTATAAATTGACTTCCTTGAGCACCACTTGTCAGATTCCTTTTTTGATAGTTCCCTAAGAATTACAGAGGTTCAAAATAAATTCTTGTAAGATCTACAAATATTGTGACTGGAAATGTGTTGAATGGATATATTTTCAAGAGCATTTACTTTGAAAACATATTTATTTGAAGACGAGAATTTTATAAAAGGTGAAAGACAAACATATTGAATGTCATCATTAGCACAGTAGTGTTTGTCATTACTTCGACCACATCATTAGTAAAGCATGACAATATAAAATCGTCAAGTCATTGTTGATACTCTGACCTGTTGTTTTCCATCAGTTGTTGAACTTTCAAGATATGGTTCATAATTGCGGTAAAACTACGTTCGGGCATTACTTTCGTATTTTCATCCATCTAAGGACGCGACTGAAAGTCTCAGTGATTGGTTTGTATAATTTCACGGTGCCGCGTGAACCTCGGCTAACGGGCTGCTATACGGGCTCTCTCGGATTACTATAACCTCCTAACATAGATGCTTTAGACCTTAACAAAATTGATTCTAGCCCTACCAGCCTTCAAGTTATGCCTTGGCCCAGGTCAGGCACAAATATCACGTTAACTGGGACCGTTGAGTCACGCTTACGCAGTTAAATCTGGATATGGTAGCCGCTACAGTTTGTCCGTCGATGACACGTCGACTACTCATTGGACGACAAACGAGTCTATTTTAGTGTTTAATGTAATTTGGGTTGAATATTACAATTTTATATCATACGTGTGTTTGATTTGCATTGCTTTTAATTTCGTCGTCTTCGATTACCACGACTACATTTAACAATTGTTTATCGCTAAAAATATTTTTTCCAAATTGCTCTACTCATACGAAGAGATTTTGAACTTTGGAGCCACGAACGCCATAATATTATACTAGAGATGGCATGATATAATGTTGTTCGGGACTTAATCGATTTAACCAAGCAAATGTGAAAAGTACACTTCACCTCATTCTGAAAGCACTCTCATATCATGATACTCTTCAAGTGTTACTTTAGACAGCTTTCGTATGAACCGAAGGTGTTATATGATATACGTCCATTCTTCGTAAGTGCCACATTAACATAGCATTGACCCGCGGCGCTTCTCACGCCTCGGATTCCATTTCTAGGTTGAATTGAGATGCTATTGAGCATTGTATGTTGTCGCGTGGTCAACTTTTTTATAAGTGTTAGAGGAATATTGAAGATGACGTTTGAATTGAAAACTCTGATTTGCTTCTAATGTTATTTTTTCTAAGACTTGGATGAGCAGAGCTAACTTTATCTAGAATTAAGGCTAAAATGCGGTTTGTTCAAATAAGTATTTCTTTTTTTTTATATCTAATATATGAACTTTAAACTCTAGATATGTTGATGTCTAAAAGCATTAACATTTGTTTAAGAAATGTCCAAGTTAGGTGGTCAGTGTGTCATTCGTAATGATATTGACTAGGTCGCTGAGGTTACGTGGGTTAGAAACAATATTCTAAAAACAGTTTTCCAACAAGTCACGAAGAGAAAGCAAAATCCGTGTAAGGACTCCCGCCTGTTAGAATTTACTGTCTCCTCGAGCTACTTGATATTGAAGAATGTTTAGGGCTTGGTATGAACTTACAAACTTACAACTTTCGTTGGCATAAAATACGGATTAGATATTTAGATCCAAAGAAACTAAGTAACTGTGCGTATACCTAGTAAATCATACTTCTTGTCTTAGCTTTAACTAACAGGATAGGTTGTCGCACCTTCTACGGAGACGATGTAATCATAAATTATGTTCTACAAATCGCTAAACCCACTCCATTCCTTATCAATTCTTTGTACAATATCTAAAACCTTTCTTGTAACGGTATCCCTGTTATCGAGTTAGTGGAAGCGCCTATTTTGACCGGATTGCGCTTATTTAACCGTATCGAATACGCGACTAATTTTATCTGTCTTTATGTTTTTTGCTCGGGTTTCAATTAAAGTGGCGACGGGTTTTCGGTCCGCTGATCGCTCGTGTTAAAATGCCTTTTCACGGCCCCTAGGCCCTTCGCCCACAACACAATATGGGCCCAAATTATCCATCGATAGAGTCGCTCAACGGGCCATTGTGAGACCGCCGTGGAATTTGTGAGTAACGGGAGATATCTTGCACTCGACTTCAGTACAAATGTGCGTGAAGTGCATCTCGCTGTGGCATCGACCGCCGCTTTATAGAGCTTTGTACCGTGCGAATACTATTATGATGGTAATAAGAATCTCCAAGGAAAATAGCATTTTAGTTGTAAAATCTTTGCATCAAGCCACATTTGCAAATTCCCAGTCATTGCTAATTTATTGAAGCTCATAGAATTCTCATCTCACCACAATAATGAAGCTTTCTTTGATGTGCAGATTATTGCATGTGAGCTAAGTAATATCTAATTATTGCGCCTCTTGCTGTCCCGTGATATAAGTCTTTACGTTTCTTATGATTCAGTTCCTGTATTAGTTGCAGATGTGAATACTCGTATACCGTGTGAATAATTTTATAAAAAAAATTACCTATTGAAACTATGTTACTATAAAAAAAATACTGTTATTTGAATTTAATAAATTCTGTGCTTAATAGGTATATTGTATATGAAAGACAAGTATTTCTAGGGCAAGTGAATAAGCCTATAATTTTGCCAATCCGTCAATACGTCAAGTTGATTATCTGCCACCGAACTTCAGATTTAGCATTGTACTGATAGACCCATTCATATCCGCGTGAAGCAACAAAGAACAAAAGAGTATGATCGTTAAAATCGCTGAGACTGAAACCAATACACTCTCTAATTTAAATATCATATGCCACGTAACGTTAGCGATGAATTCATAACTCCTTACTCATCAAAACGTCTTTATTGACAGTTCAAAGGAAATGTGAAAGCCATCATTATTGGTTTATCGTTAATGCTACCTATATATAATAACCCAACCGCGACTTAGTTTTACAACTGACAACTCATTTAGGAAAATGAAAAGATAGTTTCAATGCACCGAGCTTCTCCGATTGTTCAAGTACTGTCTTGCCCGTTCACAATAGCTAAGGTTATCAGACCGGATGATGATGCCTACAGATTCAATTCCCCTGCTTTCACCCATTACATTGCCTTTTGTATGGACTTGAGGTCGCTCGTCAATAAATTCCTTATGTAATTATTAGACTAATTGGAATACAATTTATCCTTGATACGTTCTTAGTACAAGCCGAAATGTTTAACTTTCTACTTTGTCGAACACATATACGTAGAGAGCGGCATGTTCTAAGTTTTGATGTAATGTTGTGTTGGAAGTTGTATTAATTGTTACTTTGATATCGTGATATTTTTCGTACTACTGTTATATTACATGTGCAAAAATGCCAAAACATTCCAACTTATTCGTGAAATTGCGATTAACTCCACCAAATATTTTACCCAGCTCACGAATCAATTGTAAATTTCAGTTCCTGAAATATTTGTAAATTTCACTGCAATGGCTGCCGCATTTTGTAGACAACACAAGAAACCTGTCGTAATATCTCCGTGACCAGCATTTCCTTCATGATGTGCATTAAATATTCCACTATTTCTATTTTGCGGTTGTTCAACTTAATTGTCCATTTTTCACTATTCACTGCTTTTATTCAATTATACGATGTTCCGTATAGAAGTGTTTCTGTTTGCATGTGTACCTTGTTTATATTTTGTGTCAAGTAGTTGCATTCAAATCTCACGACCATTATTGAGCCGGTGGGCGTTTTACCTTTCTCCAGGAGCGCCATATAAGGGCTCCATTATTATGAAGACAGGAGGGCAGATTATAATTGTGTATGCAACCTCATTCTTGTCTTTGGAAGCAGCGTTTGTACTAGTTCTTGGAATTCAATTGCAGACCTTCCCAACTTACAATTGACCCTACCGTTACGATGATGCAGCTACTACTTTAAACTTATAATTGTTTTCGACTATGCACTGAATGAATCAATAAAGGTTATGTGTCGCTATCACATTTTTCATTTATATATAGTAAATAAATGTCGTGTTTCAGTTTGTCCTTTATTTCATCATACTACATATCCTAGAACAAAAATGCTAAGAGCAGATTAAACAAGGAGATTAGATCTCAATTCGGACTTCGGAATATTTTTGTATGCGTGAGAGGCTTTCCATGGAATCCGGGATTTGTACCGACTTACACGAGATAGCGATGTCACGACACACAAGTTAGACGGAGGTAAGTACGGCACGTTTCAGTGATTTTACCTATGATATGCCCTGCGTCTGATATTTTATTCTATTCCGTTGACCCTGCTGGAATGTATTTACGTATGTATTTGCATATCTATGCTTTGCCCGTTAATAATGTTTTAATTCTTATACATTTTATTATAACTGAGATTGTTGAAATGATTGAAGAAATCGCCCTTATTTAAAACATTCACCAATTTTAATTATAATTTGTCTTTTCAAGAAATTAAATTCCTTTAGCTATACATAAATGCGCATACCCAGCAAAAATATATCGTGAAGCATGCAATTCTATCTCAAACTGAAAATTAATTCATATTACCAATTTCCTTTTACATTTCCTTTAACGTAGCCAGTAATCAGCTTATCTCTTTTTATTAGATCCAATGATAAGCAAATAGAGTCATTAGTAGTCTGAGAAACACGGCGGCACGAGCTGAGGCACGCGAATTTCGCCTGACGTGACGCGCATGCGCATCACGATTCTTAATGTTTATTGCGAACTATTCGCGGGCAAGCTTTGCATTCAGTCCGCAATGAAACACAGTGACATAAATAAAATTTGACCGGGGCCAGGGAAATTGTCAATGATACATACGTGCTCAATCCTTTATGTAGGTTGAAACTTTCGTCGCTTATAGCCACTTTAACCACAATGAAAACAAGAACAACGGTCACGTTTCCAAGCCGCCACCGGAATGTCTAGATCTTAGATTATACCACTAAACTATATTTGATTTGCGGAGAAAACGCGATGAAATTGTTTTTAATCGACAATCTATTCAAAGTTCACGCTCACCTCGGTTATTAATATACTGTCTCGAATGACAGCTTCCCACGTTCGCATGCTCCAAATAGGTAATGACTTTTCTTGCTGTAAAGCTATCTTGATCACCGTCAGCTACTTGCTTTATTAAATTCCTGCACTAAAGTTTTTAGTAATAATACAACAACTTAATATGGTCAGTAATTTGCGTGCAAATGATATAGCGAGTTGCAACAACAGTTAAGCTTAGCTAATGTTGCACCTACAGTTACTATCGTAGTGAGAGGTGATCCGTCCATTTACGTACCATCTGCTATCCACTTTTTACTATTACAGAGTTATTTATTGCAGACAGTATCATTATAGTCGAGAATCGAAAAGTGAACTTGATTGTTATTTAACACCATAGTTATATGTTGTGTTCAAATACAACTCTTGCTTTCTAACTTGATAGGTTACATTATTTTGACGATGTGATGCTGATGACTTGGAGATAGCAGGTGTGATTGGAATGTTCTAATTTTGAAATGTTTGGAATTAAGTGAGGTTGAAGAAGAACGATAGATTGTTAAGTCGGGCTTATCGAATCGAGGTTCTTAGTACGGTGGATTGGACGAAGCAAGGGAAAAAAGTGCAAACCGCTAGCTGACACAGTGCTTTATTGATCACTATTCCGTTGGATGCGCAACGGTAGACCAGATATTCTTGAAGTGCTGATAAACAAGTATTGTGGCTTTCGCTGCTAATTTAATAGACAGATGAGATGTCGTAATGATACGGTGGTCGTAATTGAGTAATGCTATCTTACAATTCATCTTTTATTAGTCAAGCTATACGGATACGTATTTATTGGGCTAGCAACAGAAAAGTGCTTTTTCATAGAAGCAAAGTAGGAAGTCAAAGACTACTTTGTAAAAGCTAAAAAAAAATTATGACCAATGAAAATGAAAAAATGTACGATTTGAAGTGTTTTTGATTTTTGTTTATATTGTGGTGAAGCGTAAGAATTTGCAGATACGTTAAATCCATAATTACATTTCATCAGTTTGAAGATCCTATCACTTTTAGAATATAATGAAAACAATTCGCACCACGAACAAGTATTTGCGATCCGATCCCTCGAGTTCTCAAGCCATTTCGTCTTATGATCATCAGACAATGTAACTGTTTGCGCTGCACACAATTTGCACTTCCACTTGGACTTGTTTGTCGACATGTTTGGCGTCTAACAGCTCACTACTAATGATGCACTGCTTGCTTGCCCGTTTGCATGACGAGTCAATACTGTCTGCAGTTATTTCTAAGAACTCTAATGATAGAACGTCAACTGTTTGTATGAACCATGAAATTCGTGCCGTTTTCTATTTTCTGGATATTATATAATACTTTGTCACATCTATATCTGTAATAACTTTTTCATCGTTTTCGTTATAATTAAAATGTAGTTAATTGTTATGATATATATTTCTTGACTCTACAAACTTTATAAACAACTTAACCTGAAGATAATAATTTTAACAGGTTTGTGAAATTTCCTACGATCTCTATCAAAGTACGTGATTTCTGCGCATCAAAAAGTGTTTTAGACAAAAAATTCAGGGAAGGCCATAGAAACTACGTCGAAATTCCTTTCTATTTTTTATCATTTATACCATTGCAAAAAAAAACCAACTATCCTACAATCTTTATGTACATTCAACAGAAATAAATGGTTGTGATACACTTTAGAAGCGGCTATCCGCGTTATAGCGCTGTTCTGATATGTGGAGTATACTGTTACACTGTGGTATCAGTAACTAAAGTCTAATCACAACTACACAACTAAACAAGTCCGGGTGTAATTACACTAACGGTTCATTCGACTGATAAAATAATTTGTGCGAATTTTGCTAGAATTCTGGAAACTTGTTTTTATGAAAAGTGTTTAAAACCTGTCCATTTTTTTTTTCGCCACAGTCATACGAGTAAATTGTTAAAAATTTCTTCTTTTCAAAGTCATTCCTGATGAAATAAATGTCGAAGAGACAAACTTTACTCTTTCTAAATAGTACTCAAATTCAAAATTCTTTATCCAACTTAGGATGATATATCACTTGTTGCCGTCAAAAATTTACATATAACTAAATCTACTGCTGACTTCCAAAGCGCAGGTGAAGAAGAAGAAGCATTACAAATGATATTTGTTATTCCCATAAAGCCATAAATTCAAGACAAGGCTGGTCGGTCTTCAAGAGCACACTTACCATAGACTCGATTTTGGTTCGATAGTGAAAAGATAACTTTGTTAGCACATAGCTTATTAATTAAACTGGTTAAAGGCGCCATTTAAAGCTTCTATTTGAGGCTACCGTAAGTGATCATAATTATAGATAACTTCATCGTTGTAATAGAATTATAACCTTGAATTTGAAAATTAAATTTTATTGAGCAATTAAACGTTGAAAAGGATGTTTAGTATGATTCTTTATTTGGTTTTAAAACTAATATTTACGAGTTAAACAATTTGATATGTTTGACAGATGTAACGTAATCCAATATTATGTTATATATTTACATTTATGATATATTTTATTATTGTGTTACTTAATGACTAGACTTGGAGTATTATCCAGTCTGCGGTTGAACGTAATAATTGTGAGGTCCATCGTTTACAAAACTGCTCATAATCGCATCGCATCATGTTCGATAATCTCTACAACTCGGTTCTGAATAACCCGTCCATAGACTTAATAACAGAGCCCTTACGGAGAACACTTTATTGCATAATCACCCATCCTGATCCCGATAAATATCAATACATTCAATAAATTATATAACAAAGTTGGCATTAATTCTATCGTTGAAAATAGTTTTAATTGACTTGACTTTTTAACGTTCGTTTATTGATTATGTTTTTCATTTTGCTGTCCATATAATATATTGTTATCATTATTTTATTTTATTAAATAGCTTGTAATTAATTTCCAAGTCAGACATAAACACATCAAGAAAGTGCGTTATTAAAATCGTATCAATTCGTAATCATTTAATTATGTACGCTATTTGAATGAAATCAATCACACCGAGTCGAAATGATAGTTTTCACTCACGACACGACTCGAATAATTCGATTTGGGAAAGACTGCGAGTCATCACATTATTATCGGTAAAATTTCGTTTTGCTCACCGAAGAAGTGGCAATTGAATCGAGGTCCATGGTAGCAAAACATGTGATGATAAATCCGGTGCAAAAATAAAGATGGTACAGAAAGACGCCTTAAATTTCAAATTTTATTTAGAACATAAAAATAACGTATTTACAACTTAAAAATAACGTACGTATACAAGATATTATATAGGTATTATATTAACTTACCTTTAAATAAATTCATCAAGGATCTAAAGTGACAAACCAATACAATGCCGAAAGTATTTAAATCGTAGGCATAAGTAAGCTTTGAATAAAGTTTATATTGATGACATAAAACACTTACTTAAATATAGACCGAATGTTCTACATAAATCAAAAGTTTTGTTTAAATTAATTTATGTACATTTTTTATCGAAATCAAAAAATAATAAATTTATTAAGAGCGGCATTGAGAGGGGCATTTTTCTAAAATAAAAATTATATTCTGCCATCTCCACATTTTATAGAGCTGTCAAAATAATATCGGCTGTGAATTAATTTCACTTTCGGCTTTAATGAATTGAGAGGTCAGGCTGGTAACTTTCGCCCGAGGCCTCTAATATAATAGACATCAATGTTATGCATACAAATGGCTGTTCGCTAATGTTATCACATCATTACATTATTAATTTTCAACTTTTTTGTTACAGGTAAGTTGATGGTGATATTTTACGGCTGTCAATGTAAGTCTAGTTAGTATCTTAGCTTTATGTTTCGTCTTTCGTTTTTTATCATCATGTGTATTGACAACTTGTTTCTCATTTAATTTATATTTCTTTCTGCCAGAGACTTCAGAATGCACGGCATTTATTGTAATTATTACTATTTATATATTTTTAAGATATAGTTTATGTCCTGTTCCGGATAGATAAATGATATGTTAAATTCTTCGGCCTTTATTAAAGACACAAATTTTGCAATAACAGTTTTTTTACGCGTTATAAATACGAAATTACAAAACCAGTGCTTATAATATATAAGACTAACAGTTAATGTAAAAAAGTTCCGTAATGGTCAAGTCCTATAAAAGTAGCGTTTTGATGTTAATTGTATGGTAAAGTATGTTATGTTTATATAACTGTTTATTTCGTTGCATAGGAGGAGTATCTGTCATATTGTATTATTGCATTTAGTATTTTACCTTTTTTTACAATTTCTACTCTCAGATCTCAGAAAAGGAAAAAAATATAGAGTGTGTTAGATAGAAAACTAAAAATGAAAAAGGTACGCAATCAATCAAAAACATTTTCTATACGTAACTGTTTGGAATGCCAGTATTGTCACATAATCTGTTACAGTTAATGTTTTCGCTGACAAAATCATTTATCATCTACATTACGTAAGGCAATAGGAATCCAAAACACTTTCTGATCTTGTCACATCATATTTCATTATCATGGAGAGTAATGATAATGTGCTCCCGTGAATAGAGAAATTAGATTGACGATAGAGGTCAAAGGCGACAATTGAAAATCGCCATGTCTAAATAAAGAATTTGATTTGACTTTCACTTTAATTTGGTTTATCAATAAATCTGTCAAACGTTATGCGAACGACTTATAATTTATCGTACGATATTGCAAATCTCTGCTACGTATAATATTGCAAATTTAAATAGCAAACATTTTTACTTGTAGGTATGTAAGTTTATTTATAATAGTATGATTTTAATACATTTCAATTATAATAAGAGCAAATTGAATTATGCACGTGCATAATGCAGACACGTGTCTGTCTGTGATTGTTCTGCTACGGTCGTTTCGTCTAAGCTATCAATGTCTTTTTCTAACTTGTTGAGGAAGAAGGTTTTTTCTTGATGTTCATTAGTTCGAAATTAACATTGAAATCTGGAATTGAAGCTTGGAATCAAATCATGCAGACAGATATACTATTGCATCGCTGCTTTACTTAAATATAGGCAAATATACAATACTTTCCCGTCTTTTTACGTGTTGAAAAAAAAACATAACCTTCTCCCCTCACGTGAATAAAAGTTCTAGATTTATCACCACATCACCACAAATGACTTAGTTTTTAGTTCTGTGGTCCCATGACAAAAAATATTACTACATTCTGAAGCATATTAACTGTTGCACAATAAGAATTATTTTAACATATGTTGCAAAAACTTTTATCAATTTTACCGAACACATAAAATTAGTTGCGGCTGAAAATAAAAACTCAAACTAAACATCTGGTAGAAATATAGTTCAGTAACTCAAGTCGAAATCAATTGCTAACTGTGACTGTTTGCCCACTGCTCCGAATGCATATATTATTTGCAATGGACTGACAGTTTTCTACTAACATTTACCGAACAATTAACATACATTTCACTTTCTCTAATCAATCCCAATTTTTTTGGTGCTTTTATTAAAAAGAATAGATTTAACTAGATTACGTTTAATGAAGGTTACTTATGTGTTAGAATAGGCATTTGATATGTATTTTTAAGTTTAAATCATAGAATTCGAATGTTTCCAGATTTTTCTTGCTGAAAGAAAAAAAAATACATTAATTCATCATTATTTAAAGGCTTACTAGAGATAAAAGGTAAACTCCTGAAATAGCAGCAAACCCTGGGCTATAGCTGAGAAAAGAAAAAAAAAGCGCTCTGATGATAGATACACATAAAGGTTAAACCTCATTCACTCAACATCAACAGTAAATCAGAACAACATCAACAGTAAATGATGTAATGATAAATATCCCTATTTCAAGAGTAACCTTCTTCATAACATGTATGAGTACACTGCTGAACACATGCCTCTTGCATGGATTTTCAAATCGATCAGTTAAAAATAATACAATCATTATGACAATGTATGTCTTGTTTGACCAATCAATTTTGGTGGGTGTTAGTGAACTACGATAATAAATTATACAGATCGTTATCAATCAAAATATTATAAGCACATCGCGTTTGTCTAAATCCAAAAAATAAGAAATATGCAAACATTTTAATACATATAGATCATATCGTAATATATCGTAAATACATTTTAATATTAGTATTGTACGTATCCATAGTTAAATTACTTAATAAATTATTTCAGTCTATTCTAATATTGTAAGATATATATTTTCGTGAGAATAATTTATTTTACAAGTCATACGAACTGCAATTTCTAAATTATATTGATCATTATAAGATTAAGTAACACACAAATTTCCAATATTTTAACTTCAAATAAAACCGGCAGAATAAAAACAAAGTGAATCGATTCAGTATTTAGCGAAATAGAATCGAGGCGTGATGCAAGTTGTATTTCAGAATCGATGGCAGGACGGGTGAGCAGTTCGTGAGCTCAAGGGTTTCCGGGTTCATTCTCTAACCCGTGGGAACACTTAGAGTGATTCAGGTCGATCGAGTCTTCAATAATAAGATTCCTGCTTAACTTCCAGTTACGCGGAACTAAGCATAAATTACTCTCCAAGTAGCTGGAATGTGTAGTCTAATAATTTTCTTGTTGATAATAATTTTATAGTTCAACTAGATTTCTCATATGAATTTAAACATTTTAATTTATAATAATCATAATCTTTTGCATTTAATGCGAATTAAAGTTAACTAGACAACTGTGGAGATTAGGTTAACGTTAACTTTCACATGAATTGTGACAAAGTTCAAAGGGTTCAATGGCATTTCAGATATTTATAGCCGCGTTATTAGTACTACAATTTCTATCACTGTCAAATATTTGTTTGATATGTGAGGAAAATCAATTGTCTACACTTTCTACAGTTATCAAGTGTTTAGTTTCGCTTTCCTACTATTTGTTATGTTTTTTTTTACTATTATATGACGAAGCCGTATTCATTGTTGTTTTGGTACATTAATTACTAGAAACACCCATTATACAATTACATCAATGGCCTACCGTGAGATAACCGTTTTTGATTTATACCGTGTCATTGATTCTCTCTTATTGGCATTCCATTGGCGATATTCGGAAGAGCTTTTCCGAGTGAAACGTTGTTGTTACACTTATATGACTCTCCGTATATAAATGTATCTATAAATAACACTTAATCCTTTCTGAGATCTGAGATTTAACTTGTGACTTGTGTTTCCTTTATTTTATTGCAAGCTTTTATTTACTTTTAACCTGTCCCGTCTGTAGTCAAATTTTGCAAGTCAAATTTCACTTACTTCCGCTTGTCCAACAGAGTTGAAATTTTAACGTTACACAGTGTCCATGACAATGCATTATTATGTTAAACTCATGCTTATTATGATTAGCATGATCTGATGGTGCATTTAGTATTGACTCTCAACGGAGGAACTTTTTAACGCTACCAGATCTCCCAGACAACAAGAAAAGTATACATGCGCAATGGAATACCATGATTACGATACTACAACATCAAGAACAAAATTCAAACCTGCCTCACCACAACCTCGAAAGCCATATTCCAACTGAGACTAAAAAATATGAATTCAAAAGTAGAAATCATTAGAGCTTCATTACTAGAAAAGCCACGGACCAATTCCCCGGATGGTTCGCCACAACTGTCATTTAGGAATAAGGAAACCGGTACCATTCGACGGTCGAAGTGTGAAACGGTATAAACTTTATCGCTCCTCATTTGTTCGTGTAGTCTAATGCCAGAATAAGGACGCCGTTAATGAAATGTTGCACTATTTTATAAGTAACTGTCTTTTGGTCGCGTCGGTTTTCTCTAGAACGGTAACTTATCTCATTTAGACTAGCGTGTGCCACTCGCGTGTCAAGTGTAGCGGATAATACATTTTACGGTACAAATCGTGACGCCATCATTGATTGGCTCAGACGAATCTTTTATGTCATCCGACGCAAGTTCACGCAACTGCGGAAATCGATATGTAACAGCGTGATGAACATTTCGAAAATTTATCTTATTTTGATCTAGATATAGATACTTATAAAAAAGTTTACTGATACTGTTACTTTTGATAGCAGATCGTCTAACATCAGATAGTGAAAAATAGCGAGATTAATGAAATCTTATGATGGTCGTTTTTGATAATAAGAGCTTGGGAACTTGTAAGTGCGAATTCTCGCATGGGTTTCGGAAGAGATTATTTACTTATATTTTATAAGAAACAATACTTTTCAAAAATGTTTATCTCAAGGTAATTTATTTTAATTTATTTCAAGGTTTATGACATTATTTTGCGTAGATATGAAAAACGTTAGTGGCTTATATGAAGAAAAAAAATAAAGTATGTGCTTTTAATTGAATGGTTTCCTCTGGGGGTTCCTGAGGAACACCATACTTTATTTTTTTTGTTTGTCTGTCACAAAATTGATAAAAAATATTTAAAGAAAACATTCTTTAAATATAATAACAAAATTGATAAAAAATATTTAAAGAATGTTTTCTTTAAATATTTTTTATCAATTTTGTGACAGACAAACTTATTTAAATATCTTAATAAAGACGTGCAATGCGACGTCCAATGCTAATATAAGCATTAGTTATCAAGTTTACGAAGCCCTGAATGCCAATAACTAGCGGTAGTGTCAGTAACAGGAATACCGTACCTTCTGTAGTTACGGCTTGTTATCCGATAGATTCACATAAATTGTCAAGTTCATTTTCAACTGTATGTCTAACGTCTACATCCAATTAATTGAAAACGCTTCATTGAAACAAAGTCGTGGATGCAAAAGCTGGAATTGACGTCTAATTACTACGTATCCTTGTCCTGTCTTGTCATTTTATGTCGATGGCGGCGGTTCCTTTACTAGGACTTGTTGAATATGTCTTTAAAATGTGACAGTTTTCGTTAGCGCACATTTTCTGCACTCATAATTAAAAACGTGAAGACGGTCCTCATAATTATCGATCACTTTTAAGCATTTAACGACATCCACATCCTTAATGAAGTAGTTTACAATTCATGCCCTAGTCGATAAATCAATCTAGTCTATCCTAGTTTGAACATCATACACTAACGAACATTCCAATTTACCTTGCATAAATGAAAATTGCCTCACTTTTTCTATCATCTCGAGAAAGTCAATTTGGTCAACTCAATAGACCACGGGGGATATTCCCTATAACTGAAACTAAAACTGCCCCGTTTTGAGTACCAAAAAATTGCTTGGATATTGAAAAAAACATTGGTCATGGTAATTCCGGCAGCACCACAGAAAGTGAGATCGAGGATACAAAGCGTCGTGATTCAGAATCGTTTGTAAATGAAATATAAAATGCATAATGCTGAAATACTAACGAGTATAATACACGAAGTCTTTATGTAATAACTGATGGCCTTGAACGAAAAAATCAATGTGGGTCGTCGCATGCTACAGGTTACGTATAGAAACCAGTCTTTTTCTACGACTGTTACCTCATTATTAATTCAGCGTGTGCATTCATTAGTTCCGACTTCATTATTTTGGTTATGATCAACCGGTTTCTGAACTTCCGAATATTTACGATCTGTGTAACTTTATTTGTTACAGTCGTTATTATCATTAATGAGGTCTTGGTCAGGGGTCAGGCCATAATTCGTTTTATAATGCTTAAGCATATATTTTGTTAGAGGTACTTAAACGTGCATATATTGTTTGTATATTTTTATGAATGCTTATTTATGTGTAATATTCGTTATTGTCACTTGAATTATTCTGCTTTCTCAGACTAGGGACTAAAACGTTCCTTATTGACTCGGAGGTCGCGGGTTCACATTCCAAAAGTTCAGTATTTTGCTTTCTTTTCTCCTTTGTTCAGGCCTGAATTTTCAGAGACTTACCAAGCTATGGGTTCAATGATTTGGTGTCGTGCTCTTTATTTTGTAACTAGTGTAATTAGTAATTTTTGAGAACATTTTGTAACTAGTAATTTTTGATTTGGATAATTATCAATTTAGTGCATTTTTTTTCGAAAACGCTCTATCGTTATACCGGCCATATACTACTTTGCTATTTAATTGTAATGCAAAAAATCAATATGTCCCAATCAATAATAGAAAATACAAAAAATATTTATGTTCATGCGAGTATAATTTTTTTTTCGACGATATTGCACCTTTCACCGTAACAGTTGTCATTGAGCCTCAGCCTCAGCCATCCTCGGCAGGAGCTCGTGACTAGAGGTTTTTTCTCATGCATGCATTTATCAATTGCTTTGGACCTTCCCGTTATAACTGTAGACTGCAATGGAACGTAGAAGCTGCCTTAATTGGAAGACGCCCTTATTGAATTTCAATTTTAGAATACTTCTATAACAAGCATAATTGAACTGTTTAAATATAATAAATTTCAATAGCTTATTCAGATTGAATTCACGCGAGAAATTCATAAAGATTTTTTTTAGTATGAGTTAGGAGTTGCAAGAATAATGACGAGCTAAACATTTTCGGCTGTGATGTCCCGGTCCAGAGTCCGTTTAAAAATAAACCTTTAATTTTTGAAGATTTGATAAGATTTCACGACCGCGCTGTTGCATTTCAGTTAAGATTTTTGTTACACAGATCTAGGATAGCATAACTAGTCATGCATACCAGTAGATCTAGAAGATAAACCTGATCCCTTATCACTTGGTTGCCTCGTACGACATCCACGGAAGGATATATAGTGGTCCTATTCTAGGACGGGACCACACGTCGCAAAAAGACTTACTACTATCCCGAGTAATATATTTTTCCTTGTTCAACAACGTATTTTCCAACATATCACGTCCGTTGAGAAAACGGATGTGCTAAAGATAAGTATCTGGTATCTTCCCACAGAGACCTAATAAGGAGCGCCCTATATGGAGTTCAATAACAATATGACTGAAATATACGACAGATGTAAATTGTATTTGGTATTTATATGTAACGTCAAAAAGCATAGATTAAATTACTCATCATGATAATACATATACTCAAGCAAATCTGAAAAAAAACAAGACTACAAGGATCCTCAGTATGCTATATGAGTCTTCTTTTCGTAACAAACACATTAACTATGTACTTTTAACAGATTTGATTCCGGACAACAAAGTCCAAGATACAATTAAGATATTTTTAAGTGCACTAAAATTTATAAACTGGTTCACTACGTACGAATATTGATTTGATTACTAGCTATTTAACGAGACAAACTTAGAAAACTATAACTCAGTGCGGAATAATTGGATCGCTATAAACGACACGATCATGCTATAAACGGAATGCAAGTGCGATGCACCTGTGCATAGTGACCTAGGTGGCCCAGAAGCTTAGGTAAAAATCTAGTTTTATGAGGCTGCCTAAGCTGTAAGAATTTTTTCACATTAATATTTTATATCGACTCTTCCATCCAATTTTCCCATCCGGCGCCTGCGCAAATATGGTTATAACTGCCCTGATTGGGGCAAATCTCACAAACTTCGTAATCAATTTTACTTTTTACAAGTGTTATGTGTTAAAACTGCTAGCTCTTCATATTTTTATTACGACGACAAACACGGCGCGGGAACTCACAGCGAATTGTCATAAACGAAAGTAGTCTAAATGCCTTTAAAGTCGCACTAATGTTTTGCACTTAACAGTTAGTCGTTACTAATTAGTAGTAAACGTGATCTGGGACTCAAACAGGCCAGTAGTACTGGTGCTTAAAATAAATGTTTGATGCAAAATGTTAGTATTGAACTTTATTTATGTACTGACTTATGCAGAATTGTAATTCTTAATTTTTACACTTAATTTTTTTATGTGTACTCGTATCAATCTCTTCTAAGATTGCTTTTACAAAAGATACGAACACAAAGATGTCTAGATGTTTTGAACATGGGCAAGAAAATGATAGGTTTTAAATTATTAAATTTTAATGTCAATTCTGCATACAGCATTAAATTTTCTTTGTATAAAGTATAATCTCATGTTTTTGCAAAAAAAAATCTGTCTTTGTAAAAAAATCTTTGTTGTCTGTGAAAATATTAGATTTCGGTTAGATAAGATTTACATTAAATTTTTCGACACTATGTACTGAATTGATCTAAAAGCGTGCATCACTTTCGTCTGTGTTTTTTTAGTTAAGAATTCGAAGTAAATTACATAATACTGTTAATCGTATTGAAGAAAGAAAACATAATTAATGATATCATGCCAATGTCTAACCAAGCTGTGACAACGAGCTATAATCTTTTGAATTACATTTGAACTTTATATTGACAATTCAAATGTTCATGTTTTCGTGGTACATTATACAAGCAACATATAAGTTAAGGTATTCAGCCATAAAATAAAGGTTCCAAACGAGCACAGACTTTTCATTAAAGACATTCTGAACTAGCGATTGTGTAATTTTATTACCAATAAATACTCACATAGCAAAGTTCACTTTAATATCTTCCATCCATTAGCATTACATCAACAATACTCATGCACTTTCATCCATTGCAATATTATTTTACGGCTGCACGAACCCAGTTCAGTCCTGCAGTTCGCCATGCTCCTTTCTCTTCGGGCCATCAGTAGATCGGCTATCGACTTTCTACCCGTAATGCGTACTGATTAATTAACCACGATTAGTATCGAACTCTGAAATGTTTACCTTGCGAAAGTAACATCTATTTCGTTACGATTCAAATTACAATCCACTTTTGCTATTGACTCGACCAGTCTATCTGTTTTCGATTCGGTAACAGATACTTTTGTTGTGAATGCAATCTTGGATTCGATTTAGTCCGATTGTTTGGTAGCGTTACTCAATCTATTTGTAGTTTTTATTTTTATTTTTTGAGAAATCAATATGTTGTGAATGCGGATTAAAATTTTGATCATTCTATCTTTTGTTGTTTTAGTCGTTGGTAAATAAAGTAAAAATTTCACTGTAATTTATATTAGATCGATAAATATTATTTTTATGCAACGCTGGTGAACAATTGAGTGAGACTAATAATAATAGGGTTCTTACTTTTTGATCCAGATATCAAATTTTCATCATTTTCCTTAAGAATAAATTGACTGGTGGTTTCCATAATTCTTAAAGTAACAATATGTAATCAATAAAATTACATGCTTTCTACTTCTTCATTGTTATCGCATATTCGAAAATCACAATATTCTGCTAAAATTAATATATAGATGTGATCCCTATCAGGATTTATTGCCACTTAAACTATTGCCTTTCTCGGTGTTTTTTTTCTTTTTCACATGAAACAGCATAAACAATAAGACATTAGCAATTAACAGTAACGATTCCAAATGTTCCTTTGTCTAGAGTTACATGAATAAAGAAAACATATTTTATACAGTACCGCAATATATGTAAATAAAATTTTTCGGTTGCGAAATTGTGCGATTTTTGGAATGTCATAGTAAATAGAAAAGATGTATTGATTGCAATTTATTTCGCCGATGACCGACGGTGCGACGTAGAGACGAAAAAGTAGAAAAGTGGACCTTGGCCTCCGACGCTCAACGGCTGCGGAAGAAACCGTGAAAATGCTCAAGATGAGAGAGAGTTAAATGATTGACCAAAGCCTCATCACTATTTGATTTTTAAACAGTATAAACTCCTAACGGTGTTAAAAATATGTTCAATAATTTACTTTGAAACATACGAGCCGATCTTTTTTCAATGTAGCATCTAAAGCATTTTATTATTCGTATTGACACCATAGATAATTTATAAGGCATTATAGAAAAATAAAATTAATGAATATTCCTTAAGCTAAACTTTAAGCAGTATCTAGCACTTATCATTGTCATTAAAATATCATATAATTGATGACAATGACAAACATAAATAATGCTGGGGATAATATTTTATTTTACTTGATTTATTGTCTATTTAAAGTTGTTCGGAAGATAAATAGACATTAAATCGTTGCTATTAAACGTTTATTATAACATAATTGATAGTCTTTCTCTTTATGGACAACGTCCACAGATCCGGTATCGGATGAAATCCTCAAGAATCATAGGAACAAACTTCAGACGCAAGTAAAATCTCAAATATGTAAATCAAAATTACTTTCATTGAAATGGCACAGATAAGAACATGGGCAGATATTTATCTTAGCATTCTTAGCTTCACCACCGAAGGCTTAAAACTAATTAGTGACAACGCTAACACTTCTAACAAAAGGCCGTCCGACTTTAAAAATGCCCGTTCATTCATTACCTATGATAGATTGACTGTATAAGAGTGAAAGTTCACCTTCTGAATAGATTCTTCTCTAAACCACGGCAAATTTGTTTCTGTCCAAAATCCGCCAAGTTCCGCCAAACTAACCACATTGTTGTTAATGATAGGAAAGTGTCTTTTGCGCGGATTTAATATCTTTTTTGCAGCCATTTTCCTGTACATAGGTCTTTCGAGTGTTGAAAAAGTTAGTTTCTAGAATGCGGTAGTGGAAGCTATAGAGGCAATGTTAATGACAAAGCCTGTTGGAAGCTAGGCACAATTTCTCATGATTAAATAATTATGCTGTGGTGTAGGCACAATTGCATTTGTTGAATGCACTACAATACGAAGAAAACTAGTGTCTATGTCACATTGCAAGTTTTACACACTTGTTGGCAATATTGTAGTTCGGGTGTTTTTTTTACATATGCTTATTTTACACTTTTTGCTGATTCATGATCATGTCTTGTCATTGAAAATAAGAAAAAAGATTTCTAAAGTTAATTAAGTAATATATGCGAAATAGTTTCCATCACTTTTATGGAAGTAACCACTTTTTCTTTGCAGGAATTAATTAAAAATATGTTTAATTACCATTTCTACCTTTGGATATAAATTGTTTGTTTACTGCATGCCGTGTAATTTATCTTAAACGTTAAGATTAATCTTGCCAATCACCGGTTTAACCATGGCACAGGTAGTTTAGCTGCAAATTACTTTTTTATTTATATGACATTAGTCATTTAAATTTTCCTAGTATAATATTTACACTAGGTAACTTATTAATGTTCACGTATTTTTTGTTCACGCATAACTCTTTACCGAAAGTTGCAACTATAAGTTTCATCAGTAGTTATATGATGTTTCCAAATTTATCTGCTTAAAATATTCAAATATCAGTATGTAACTATAAGTGAATAAACACTGTTTATTAACAATGAATTATAGTTACAGAATTCATACTATTTTTACAAAGGCACTATACTACAAATTTGGTACCGTAATCTTTCCAGATTATGCTTCCTTTATTACCTGTTGTTTAATTAGCACCTACTGATAGGAAGCGAACTGCTTATTGATTATAAACAATTAGGGCTCTACCAGACAGCAGCTTATAATGAGCCGTAACAGGTTGCCTTTTTATAGAACGCATCATTTTTACAGCTTGTTTAATCGAGTGGCTCTATAAATAATGCATATCGAATATATGTGGGAAAAGCCTTTTGCTAATAGATTCATGGTAACCTTTCTAACGTGTCATTAAAAGAAAATTACACGCGGCGCTCGCATCGACAGGTCAAGTATAGCAAAAGCTACTAGACACATAGCGTCATTGAATGCACAATATTTATGTGAAAACATAAAGTGAAGAAATTTACGACCACACCGAGAAAATACAGTAATAGAAGACAGGAAAGTTGTACCTATTAGACTGTAACCGATTTAGAAAAACGACGCTTAAGATAGTATTAAATCACTGACCTCTTTCTTCGTTTGCTCGTTGATCTTGACATGTGTCTGTTGCGGTTTGTCCCTCAAGGGTAAGTATCCTTCGCGGCTGTCGGCTGGTTCAGCAGTGCTGTCCGTAGGGGTCGTTGATTCCATGGTAGAGGTGCTCGCTGTCGCTGATCCAGAATCTGTAGATTTGGTGTCCTCTACGATGCTTGAAGTCGACACTGTATCTTTAAGATCCCCAATGGTAGTCCCCGATGTATCGAAATCAGAAACCGTCTCTGTGCTATCGCTCGTAGTCTCTGTGTCTTGTACGGTTGGCGTCTCCGTTGTCCGCACCACCGGCCTGATAGTATAGTGCTTCGTAGGACGATAAGTTGAAGGCACGGTCGTGACTTTAACTGTTGAAGCTTGAGTTTGTATTTTAGTGGTTTGTGTAGTTTTGGTTTCCAAAGTTGTGTCGATCGTAATAGGTTTTCGAGTGACCTTTTTAGTTTTTGGCGGTATTGTCGCGGTCGAGGGAATGGTAGATTTCGTTTTGGAAGATACTTTTCTCGCCAGAGTCGTTGGGCGGTCCTCAATGACTGTTGTCGGAGCAGGAGTGTTATCGAGAGTGGTTTGAGGGACGGTCGTTTGAGGCGGTGCGCGATCGGCTGGGGGCTCTAAACTAGATTGTTTAGGAGTGCGGGATGGTGGGAAAAAATAATCCATGATCGACGGAGATCGATTTCGGTTTGTAGGGAGCCATGCAAAAGGATTGAAGTCAATGAGGCGCGGCCGAGGGGGTTCGGCGGCAGCTAGGTGTAGGGCGGCGAGCGCGAGGAATACGATCACTGGACGGGTCATGGCGCGGCTTGCGCGTGCGGCCGCGGCAACGTAGCGAGCGAGACTGCGCGAGCGCAGAGCATCCCGCCACCGTTCACCTACTTCAATCCGCCCTAGCGCGATGCAGATGCGGCCGCTGTAACTGCAGCTATTATCAACCACTAAAGGAATAAAAATTAAGAGCGAGAAGTCGAAGTGCCACTCCAATATATGTGTACAATTTGTCTTCGCTGTTTTATCAACTCAGAATCCCAACTATTTATATCGGTCGTTGAATTGCTTATGATTTAACATTTGTTCGAGGGTAATTTCCGACCAATTTAAGCAGGTTGTTAGCATGATGTCTTGTAAGTATGATGGTGTAAATTGCTAGTTAATCAAGATCCCGTTGCGGCACGTATCGCGTCTGATTGTAGTAACTAAGTGCGTTTATATAAATTTCCATGCAATTTTTCCATTTCATATTTGCCCTGTGGTTGTGAAGATACCGCTAATTCAATCAAACGCTCCGTGTCTTCGGATGCACGTCTGTCGTCTGAAATCGTAGAGAATCGGACAGACCGCAACCAAAACCGTGTTACTCTTGACACAGTACACCACGCCTCATTTACTTTACTACCATTCGTTTCACAACTTACACGTCTCGAAACGGCTAAGGTAAATACATCTTATCCATATTTTTCTTAGCAGATCAGGTAACCAACTTCATTCGGGCAGTAATCTGAATTACAGGTTTTCCTCTCAGAATTTCATTGTTTATAGTTGATTCTCCCGACCACAAGATGTTCAAAAATCGAATAAAAGTTCCGTGGAAAGTCTTTTCCTTCAAAATTGGAATCTTGTTGTCTACGCGCCCGTAGAAAATACCATCAACAATTATTCGCCTAATCAGCTATATTTTAAATTAATAATCCCCGCAATTATTTATAATTAACTATTGACTTATAATCAAGCATTGTTTATTATTATTATGATGAGCTACAAAATCAACTGATAACTATGGAAATGAGATCCCACGAGCTCCTTCCCAGTTACGCACTTCATGGGAACATGACACGGTACGGACAATAAATATTTTTTTACAACGTACATCGATTCCAAGTCGATCCATGTATAGTGACCATTGGCCCTTTTCTGGTCTAGCTTAGATAAATCGATTAAATTCTTAGTACAATGTAATTGCTGAGAATTAAGCCCATTTTCATTCCAATTGCTTAGTTGTTTTTGTTTTAATACTACAACATCAAGCCTGTTCCTTAAAATTAGCCCATTTAAATTTGAATTACGTAGTTGATTTTTGTTTTAATACAACAACATCTAGCTTGTTCCTTATTTTAACCACATGGTGTTTGCAATGTTAGGACCTGCTCTGTTTCAAATTTTAGGATTTATTGAATATGCCTTAAATTACCATTATTTAGATTGTTAATTTATAAATTATAGTAACCTAAGTATTGAACTCATTTCCAACATCATCATCAACGGTGAGACAGATCAAGACGGAAGTTTTTCTTTGATCACGCGAGATTACACCATGTATTTTGGACATAAATTGGACGTAAACTCATCTGTCTAGTATGTTCATAAATTCATAATATCCACGCTAACTTCACAGGGAAGCATCAATATTGCTGCATCACTGTGCTTCCTTTGCATACTCGTACCTGTCTCGCCAAAGCCTTTTTCTATCGATGCTACTTGGATTCTGTGAGGGGCATGAGATACACGATCAGCTCAGTCTTTGAAGTGCTTAGTGCGAGTATTCAATTCGAATTCGACCGTCAACACTTTTCGCAGTGATGCGCAGTCAACCAATCACTTGTGTGTGGTTGGTTGCAAAAACGAAAATAAAAACCAGCGTAGCCCCATGAGATAGAACTAATATTCAATACGCTGCTTACCGTTTTAAAAGTTGGCATACGATGAGTTTATTTTCAATATAATGAAATCGAAATGTTACCATTTTTTAAATTTTTGAGAAATTACTTAGGTTTGAATATGTATCAGTATGTTGTAATATGTTGTATCTTTAAGTTAATTTCCCATAACACAAATCTCGAACTTACTTTGACGCTAACTCAATCAGTATTTCTACGATTGGTTGCGTCACTCTGAGAAGAGTTTCAATGAACAAGTTTTTGAGCGAATTGAAAACTCGCACTAAGAACGAAGTCCTGTCTTCGGCTGAACAACGACACGACACGAGACATAGGGCAAAGGCCGAGCCGACCGGTATTATTATGGCCACATAAAATACATTAGCCTTCAGCTAGATGGAGATATAAGCGTTTATTTGTGGCTTTGTTCGCGCAGATATTCCTAATATTTCAGTGGCTAACTCTGTGTGATGCATTTCGAGAATACTGCGCGATGACACGTTTATGTAATAAATAATTGTATTACATTTTACATTAAAGTTTGTAGTTTGTTAATGTAATTTTCTCAAATTGCAAGTAAATTTAATTCTTTCTAACCAGAAATGTTATCAAACTGGTTGTTGTATTTAAAATGAGGGCGCCACTGTCCTCAAGCTTTGGCCTAAAGCGAAAGCAATATGTATATTAAAACGAGCAAATCCAGTTCTCAAGTCGTCGTCCTCTTACATAATGTGAAGCTCTCCCTTGAGCTAAATGGAATAATGGAAGGCTATACTAGCGGCACGTCCTGGCTTCGCTCGGGTAAAAATAGAATAAATTATTCAACTAAACCTTCCAAGAATCACGCTATCTCTGGTGAAAAATCGTATAAAAATCCGTACAGGCCGCAGGCGAACGAATATAGAACCAACCTTAATCACGAATCTTTTCGTCGAGACTCCTCTGCTGATTCTTATGAATTTATTAGATTTTTTCAAATCATCCAAGTTTTCTATCACTACTTATTTTTTAAAGGCTTGATTTAACTCCATATGGGATAAGACCAGTTTGTAAACTAGATCTCGTTTATCTAGTAACGTACTATGCCTCACTTAAGGCTCTATTAATACTTGTCAATATGGGATTGCGAAGAGTTCGAATTAATTTTTATTTTTATGATTAATTACTAAATGAGATTGCGGAATAATTAATTGAGTTCATATCATAAATATACTTGCCTTTTCGTAAGTCTTATTTGAAGGTATTTAAGATAATGTCCTGAGGGTTTACTATCATCTCTTAATGCAATCCAGTTTGGATCTAAACTGATCAAACGGTCAAAGCGATGCAATTAGATGGTAAGCCATCTAATTGATTTTTAATACCAATGCGATTAATTTTAGGTTCCTAAATTGAACTTTTTGCATTTGAATAGTTCCGTAAAAGATGATGAAAATAAAAGTTCTTAGGAAAATCTAGGAATGTATGATTTGTATTTTATTATCAAGCGAATAAATTCATCTACATCTACTGTCATACAACGTTATCTCATCATTACATTATTTATAATGTAATGATGAGATAACCATTATAGACTAATAACATCGCTATTTTAAAAAATGTAAAGAAACGAATACTTTAAGTCGTAGATAAACGCACTTGGCAATATTGCGTCTATGAAGACTACACATAAGACAAAAATAGTTCAGAAGTATGGCTTGCATGCGTATATACCTATGTTTATATGCTTTTTAAATATTTTTAACAGACTAATTATATTTGTAAACGGATTGAAATACACTTACGTTTTAGTGGCGAAAACCGTATATTAAAAAATGCCGTTTTCGCACAAATAACACATCTTCACTAAAATATTACATGTACATGCAATAACATACATACATTACATGTCGTAGATTTTTAAAACAATACACAAATTAACCTAAGAGACTTTCTATATTCATTATCAATTTACAATTTTACATTTTCATATGAGCAGCAAAGTCTGCTATAGGAATTGATTTTTGTAAATGCTGCATTTTTTTACTGTCACCTGACTCTGAAGGCGTGGGAAGACTGTTATAAGCGTATTTTATGTCAATGTCTTGTCTAGCAGCAATAACGTGCAAGGTTATTGCAAAATTGCAATACGATGTTACGCAGGAACATAAAATTGATGGGTATTACATAATATATAAAAGTGCACAATGCACGGTCGGTTATTTTATTATGATTTAACTTGGTTGTATTGTACCTGAAATTCTGTACAATCGTTAATCTTAATAAAACTGTATGTTATTTTGAACATGTTTCACGTATTTTTTTTTAATAGTCTTCTATAAAATTACTATAGTGTACAAATTAAAATATATTTTATGCAATTTGAAAATATTTAATTACGAATGATATGATTGCTAGTGTGCTTTTTTAATTTACATCACATTACTATGGGCTTTTTATATGTAATTTGTTAAAGCGCGGGAGTAATGAGGCGTTAAATTGAATATTGTTCATTTATGTTTACTGTAAAGCTTTATTTTTTAATGATTTTATTATTTCCCTTCATTAGCACATGCCAGCCACAGTTAAAAAATATATAGCTATCTTTTAATTATTATCTTGATACATATATCATTTTGTTTCATTATATGCTTTCTATGTAACGTTAGTTTTTATGTAGATGAATGCAATCTTTACGGCTCAATGGGATGTATCGTATTTTTATCGCTAGGTACTATATTTACAAATCACGGTGTTGGGTTTTGCACCATCGGATCAGACTATCGTAAACAAAGGCAATTATTCGAAGTTAAATTGTACCCAATACTGGGACTGGCCTTTCGTATGGATAAATAAGAATTCTACTGCCTTATGATGATTAAGTATTTACTTATTTTTGGAAATATTGTTTTATGTAACTGTCATATCTTGCAATATTTTGTCTCGTATTGAATGCGATCTCTGTGACGGCAATAAACGTTTGTGTCAATTTATTTTTCAATAAATAAAAAAAACAGCATGTGTTGTGTAAGATATTAGTTTAAAATTATGCATATTAGACTAATGTTTGAACGTAAATTAAGTAACAAAAAAAGGCCTAGAACAAACATGAAAACGACACCAATACCGAAAGTATAAAGCCCCCATTCAAAGTCAAACGGTTTCGCAGCGAGTAGATTGAATGCAGTTAGACCAATCTTATAGCACTTTGTCCGACTTTGGTCGACTTACGACGATGTCGGTCGATAAATACCGTCCGTGACGACTGTGACTTATTCGAATAGACCGAACAACACTAACGACTGCGACTTGACTAGTTTATGTCATTGCCAGCGAACGGAAATTGGTATTTTCTTTGCGCTCTCCATATTTACATTTTAGTTTAGTTCGAGCTTCTTTATGACAGCCATAAGGTTGCAAATATAAAAGCGAAATTGATTTGATAAACAGCAACACTCACTTATAGCGCACTGACTATAGTTTCGACTCATTCTGGAATAGTGCGAATTAGATCCTACTCTAAATACACGAATTAATTTATGTTACGATTGAAATCGTCGTATAGTTTTGTGTTTTTGTTGTCAGTACAGGTACAAACCACAAAATAAATTTTGCCCAACAAGACCTGTTCTCAAGGGACATACATCATATAGTTACTAAATAATGTATAAAGTACAATGTACAAGTGATTTAAGTAAACGCACGTAAAACACATGGGACAGAGGACTCGATGAAACTTTATTTAATAAATGAATTTTGATTTCTTGACCATAGTTATGTCTTGAGATTTATTGCGTACTAGCTGATGCCCGCAACTCCGCCCGCAGTAGTTTTTTAATCGCCCCAACGGGCGATTTTGATATATGATATTTTGATAGTGTGACAGACAAATTGACTTTCGCGTTTATAATATTTGTATGTATACTATTTACTACACATAAATAACTTCCAATAATTTTGTCGAATTTGCTATAATTGTAAGAAAGAAAAATTACTTTTACATACTTATTCCTTTACTGAACCAACTGCACAACTTATAATTATTGCAATTGCAATAACCGTATTACTGAATAATATATAATTATCTCATGAATAATCATACATCTAAATAATGCTAATATTATTAGAAAAAATCTTCGCTGTCGAGTACCGCTAAACTGATCGGTCTCCTTACTAAAACAGTACGGTACTATGAGTGCATTTGTGTCATACCTTATAGTTAAAAGCATGCCTACTTAAACTTCAGTGTTTATCGCGTCGCTGATGGATAAATCTGTTAGCTGCCCGATTACCACCGACCAAATGCTCGATAGACGATATAAAATTATTTAAATATAAAAAGTCTGACGCATACCAATTATTTCGGTATAGATTTGGAAAAAAATTGCGCGTATAGATGCGTTTTTTTTTTCCAAATCTATACCGGACATAGGTCCGTATTTACCTTATGACGTTTGATCCATTTTTCCTTACTCACTTCAATTATCATCACTATATCCCACACACATACACACTATCGCCAAACTCATAAACAAAGAAAAGAAAAGCACAGTATAAACGTCGTATAAACAAAGTCAGAATAAACGGACATTTAGTCTAGTTTTTAAGAGAGCTTTTATTTGCCGCAATGAAAAACCCAATCATACATAATCGACTTTAGGTCAAAAAAATTATAAACAGACTTATATTACAGTTTAAGTTTTCAGACATACAGTAGTTTTCCAGACATTAATTTATTTTCATCTGTCCCCTCTGTCAGTTGGTATGTAATCAAATCCTGTTTGTGTCCTGTTTTGTTTGTTTAGAAAAATGCCATCAGACAGACTTATACTAGTAAAAGCCCAAAATTCATTTCAATTCAAAACTTCTCAAATGGCGAGACCTTTTCCCAGCATTGGGACAAAATTAGTTAAATATAAAAAAATGACATTTTATATCTATTATATCTATTTTAGGTTGCTTTGGCCGGACATCGCAAGTGCCACTTGCAATGTTAACGGAATTCGTTTTCACCGAGCCAATATCACATATAGGGTTGTCAACACGAGAAAACAACATACCGCAACATTTATGTGTTATACACGTTAATTCTGTCAGCCTAATGTGGAAAAACAAGCAAACCCTTGAAAAAGTATGGCTATCCCAGAATTTACTCTACCCATAGGATACTAGATTTCATAACATTCCGTTTCGGTTCTATAACATGGAGTAAAATCCAAATATATCCTAATTTATTTCACTTTTTTCATCCTTTAAATTGAAAACATATAATATTTCTAGAGCCCACTTTCCTCACTTTAATTAACGGATATAAACCGATTTGAAACCTTTGTATGAATTTTTATATTGATATCGAACGCCGACACCTCAGTACATCAGTATTAATCATCAATATTAATTACACAAATGAAAACTAAACTTTCTTCAACCCTAATATTAAGGTAGTTAGCGGGCGCAGCGAAACGCAAATTCGCGTAAAGTCCGGAACAAGATCTGTGATATGAAAATAAAGCACTTGAAAACTTTGTCACAGTTTTGTCTCATCTTTATATTTAGTTTGACACATATTTTATACGCACGGATTATTCTATCAGTATACTTTTTCTTAGCAAATTGTTTAGAAAAAAATCTTAGTTAAGATATCCAGACTTCAAACTACGAATATCATGAAAAGTAGTAACATTTCCTCCTTCTAAAAGTAGCAATTTAAAAAAGTTAAATAAATGGAGCAATGACACCTTATGTAATATCTGCATCTAGACAAAAAATAATTGGAGATCATATACATTCAAAGAAATCATCTATTTGACAAAATAACGAGTAATAGAATTGCTTATTCAATCAGTGCTCGCAAAGTGGAAAATTTGCGAGTGATTTAAAAGACAATCGGATTGAAAGCTGGGTCAGTCTGGCCCGCTGACCATTAGGTGAGATTTTGCTCTCAGCTCACAAAATATCTAGAATGCAGAAGTAGAATACTATATATATATATATATATATATATAAATATAAATAATAAAGAAGAATACTAAATATCAAATCCTTACGGGCCATCCATAAATTGTGTCGCCATATCCATAAATTATTCAGAAATTAGGCCTTCACAGGCACTTTTTCACTTTTTTAATTTTTCATCGTTATATTTTTAGCTTGGCTAAAATATGTTTTTCATTTTGTATTGAACATGTGTAA
Source organism: Plodia interpunctella (assembly GCF_027563975.2). Taxonomy (NCBI): domain Eukaryota; kingdom Metazoa; phylum Arthropoda; class Insecta; order Lepidoptera; family Pyralidae; genus Plodia; species Plodia interpunctella. The sequence continues at coordinate 5,807,012 of NC_071308.1, read as the reverse complement.
TATGCATGTTCGTAAATGCTCATATGTCGTAAGTTGCCAAAATCAGCACTATCTTTCACATCTCATACACTCCTTATTTTGTACACTAGTTCAATCAATTATCGCCATTCAACCAACAAAACCCGTTTATGTGTCAGTGGGTAGAACTAATGGCGAATATATTTAGCTGCTTTTAAATTCCAAAATGCATTGTTTGCTGGATAGAAAGTATGGAATAATGGCAATGCGTTCACGATTCCGTTGACAAAATCGATGGTAAAAGTTTAAGTGCCATATTAGTAAGTATAATAAAATATATTGCTCACGACTGTATACTCGAATGATAATGGTTTTTATAGGCAATAAAGGCCAAATTCTCTTTTTGTGTCCCGGAAAAAGAAGGGGACTCATTTAACTCGTGATTTTTTACCCAATATCCCACTTCTGATCTTCGTAGTGTTTCCGTGGTTAATTCATAGTATTAGTGTTAATAGTAAAAACACTGAATACAGTACTTATTTATCTCTTTAGCGTAATCTCTCATCTATCTTCTGAGTATTTCCCCGGTTGCTTCCTTAGTCGTCGGAGCTCACCACCATTCCATTTAGCTAAGTTTCAGTATAATTACTATGTTAAACCAAAGCAGTAGATGTTGATTTATGATGTTAACCAATGTTTTTTCTAGAGGTAATAGGCTGTTTCATTAGTTTCAATTTCTTCCCTGATGCTGCGGTTGTTTCGAAATGCATTTGACAATCTTTATAAATTAAAGCATTTTACATTTTTCTAAAAACTGGACAGTTAAAGTCTCTATACATAATTCCCTCTCAACGAACTATTTTCATTTCACTGAAAAACTAACTCGATTTATAACTTAGCTCATATTTAATCGTATTTTATCCTGTACGTTCCCAGCAACGCAATGAATCAAAATAAATTGCTGCCGGAGAATTGTTATTGTTGTAAAAACGACTCCCAGTGCTTCCTACATGCCGGGTTCTAACCAAGACTGGTACTCGGGTGATTGAGGATTCTGTTCTGTTATAATATGCGGCAATAAAGTTTTGTTAACAATTTCAGTGAGCTTACGGAGGCAATGGCGGCGTTAGTACAACGGTCTATCCACTGGGCCTCCATAATTCGACCTCATCTACTTTACTATGCTCATTCAACCTCCCATCAAAATCTGGTATCAAGCTGGAGTTTTAAAATTTACCTTTTCTACGCGTAGAACCTAATAATTAAGGGGTCTAATCTTGTTACTTCACCAACCAGACTAATTAAAAAATGATGCCAGTATGAAATTTAAAGGAATGGGCCCTGTAAATTACGTCCAATGGGTACTTTTCGTTTTTGCGTCGAATATTAAAAGACCAATGGGTACTAGACCGGTTCAACAGTTATTGAAATAATAAATGCATTGGCAAGTTGTCGTTTTGACGTTACCATTTATTATATTGCGTTTATTTACTTTTTTGATGGAGTTTTTTTTATATTAATGAAATATGGACAAGCACACTTATTAGTTGATGTCCAAGCTTCTTTTTAATTTATTTTGAATAAGCATTGAACAATAACATTTATTTTCCACGTCATGAGTTTGCAAACACACTCATCACAAAATGTGATTTATCGAGATTGGTTTATGCTTAAAATTTTCACAAATTGTTCCCAAATAGTCCTGCGCATTGATTGCAGATGTCCAAATTTACCCATAGCCTTCATTAACCCATCTATGTTTTTGCCTGCTATATCACTATCATATGTCTATGTCGTTATTTGTGATTTACAGTTTAAGTTTTCAGACATACAGTAGTTTTCCAGACATTAATTTATTTTCATCTGTCCCGTCTGTCAGTTTGTATGTAATCATATCCTGTTTGTGTCCTGTTTTGTTTGTTTAGAAAAATGCCATCAGACAGACTTATTATTATTGTTAGGTATATGTATGTTTGTGAATTTTGTAATACTTTATTTTTATTATTACTAAGAAACCTTAATTGCAGTTTAAGGTTAATATGCATGTAACGCAATTAATTTGTAAGGATGAGGATATAAAAGCTAAAGAATAAGCGTTTTACAAACTAAATTCGCTAAGCTTTCAGTATTGTGTAAATGTCAATAGTATAATATGTAGTATAATATGTTTGTCTATTGAAAAATAAAGATTGATTGATTTTAGATGCAATTAGAAATGGAAATAGACACCAAAAGAATGAAAGAATTAAATGGCATTGGATCCATCCGTTAAATTTAGTCATCGTGATCCATGGATTCTTTTGCCATATTATAGAACTAACCCCCACCCTGTTCGATAAGAGAATCGTGATTTTAGTCCTCACCAGATTGCCCTAGTGGAACCTGAGGTCCAGCAAACTATTAAATAGTAACTAACACACAACACAGTCACTAGTATTTCAAATTAAATTAGTCAATCAATTTGTTAAAACCTAAGTGTTATCTAAGGGTCGCATTTTGGAAACCCCTTACTTACTTAATACATTGAACGTGAGGTTTTCCGTCACTTCTCCATTTGATGGTTTCGTGGAAACTAGGACCTTCCTAGTGGATGTAATACACACTTATAAGAGTAATCAATAGAATCACGGAGTAAAGAACTGGGCTTAATGATGCCAGCGGGAAAATACTAGCACGAAATAACGAAACGGCAGAAGTATAAATCGTCTTCTTTGCGGATACTAAACATTTAACTGCCAGAACCGAGCCACTTCGGGAGCTATTAGTTCTTACGTTTCCATCACGAATCAGAATAAATCAACATTACAACGTCAATTTTGATTGACTGATGACAAGAAAGCTTAGATACTTGTTTATATTTTTTCGTCCATTTGAATAGGATTAAAATATGAGTGCTTTGTGAAAAATAGAAAATAGAAGCAAACAATAACCATACACGTAAAAATTGATAAGTTATTATTAAAATCTAAATTATTATTGTACTTGTCGTATTTGTGATTCATCTGTAATATTTATAATCTGTTATAATGGTGTGAACACATTGCTAACACTTTTACTCGTCATTTGATTCATCATAATAAAGTCCGCACCGGTCACTGATTACATAATGATTTTATATGTTGACAATATGTATTATATGAGAAATGATTGAAAAATAATTGGCTTGTAAGTAACGCCGACGTAGCAATTTACGAAACACTTTCCAATGCTTTGCAATTTTTTCACTTTCTTATTTTGTATAGAATTATAAATATGTAGTATAAATATGTATGTCAGTGCCATAATGTAATTACTACATAAATGTAATAACCCTTTTATTATTATAAGCAATAATTGTGACAGTTATTATCGATGAATTCTAGGGTAAACTTATTCCTTTTTTAATATAGTACATTTAGAAAGTCCAATAATTTTTATTTCCTGGTTTAAAAAATCGCTCGATCCACCGCTCGCTCTCCGCGTCTCTCACACCACAGCGCGTGAAATACAAAATTTGCATTCGCAACCGTCGGGCGGTTGACGCTGTAGCCAGTGAAAATTGATTGAACGCCACCCATAATTAACGTTGTGGAACGCGGACGTGCTCGCCACGGTGTGAGAGGAGGAATGCCCGTGGGAGATTTCCAGCTTATGGAACAGCCTACATAACTGTTACGCCGCCAAATTTCGGTGCATTTTTACAATGAAAAGTCAATGTCGTTTGTCCCGTTAGCTGTTTGTTATCGTGGCTCAGTTTCACGGTCAATTTTTGTTAGTTTGTAAATTAGCCATTATTTTAATAGTCCGTTGTATTTATTTTATTTAAAGGCGCTACAAAATTCACTATTTTCTGGTTAGTTGATTACACAGTCTAGTCTAATCAACGTATTGACATATAGAAATCAGCAGACAACATGGCTACACTAGTTCTAAACGACCATATAAGTACGGATTAGCAAAACACCTCAAGATGCGTATTAGCATTTCCTGTGATAATTTACACGTTTAATGTTGCACATGTAGCGGAGCAGATGCCACATGCAACGCCTGTCATTACACATGTATGGAGAAGAACTTAATAACATATTCAGAGCTGTGTCAGAATGATAAATGATGTTCCAAACGAGACTAAGTTTACTTTCTTGTTGGATGCCATTTGCGATGAGACAGTTAATCTTATTCGATTATCATAACATTTGAGATAACCATAGAATGATAATGGTTAGAAAGGGCGGTCACCGATTTTCCCTTGCCACTTTTTCGTAACACGATCGATCGATATTATTTTTGTTCTAATGAAGCAAAAATCAATCTTATTGAGTTTGTTTTTGCCCTGTTAAGTCTTACCTTAAGAATTTTTAATTTATTATAACTATTTAAATTCAAAATGTCGACTGCTAGAATGCTTATCCCAGATTTCTATAACGGTCGGTTGGAATCGGTTCGAATCTAGTATTTCTACAAACTAAATAAGGTCATGGGAACACCAGATTGATGTCCAACGCTTGCTGATACGTGATTGCCATTCTATATTTCAACCATAGATATAGAACACATAGTACCTAATTTTAAAAAAAATATATGTTAATTTGATTTTTCAGTTCGACAAATGAATTTGAAATGGCATTCGAATTTGCCATGCCGAATACAAGTCATTTTATGACTTGTTTGAAAAATGACTTGGACAAAAACCTCACACACATTCACATCATGACATACAAACTTTCGCATTTATAATATTATAGTGCGAAGTAAGATAGTTTTGTAGTTATAAGTAAGGACTAGTTCGTTTTAATCGCTTCGTGTGATCATTATAATATTATGCACTCGAGGGTTGTAAAAACTGTCTAAGTAACTAATTACCGATAAACTGTGCAAGTGTGTAATACTAATAAGTTATCTGGACTTAGTACCGTTTATAATACCCGTTTTATGCATTGAAATCCGGCTGTACATAATCACAGATCATGAACAATATAGAAGAAAAAAAAACATTTTTTAAAGTAATGTTTTTACTAAAGTAGGTTTTAATTTTAAAGGGATATATACTGCATATATGACGTCATCTTTTAGTCCTCTATGATACGACAATAGCGGTGAAATGGAATGACGTTGAGTTCATTGATATACTTTGACCACATGGTATAACCATGGTATAATGGCATATACCATTTAGCATAAGCTTAGTGAAAATTAAGACCACTCATTTTAATTAGACTGAAGTTATATAATTTGTGGAAAGGGATCAACCAAAGTTTCCGTTTTATATATTTAGGGCATGTTTCACCACTTTAAGTTATTTGTCAGTTAGCTCTATCTAACACTTGTGAAAAACAATTTTTAACGTTTTAAACTTGCGAGTTGTTTAATTATATATTAAACGACAGGTATTAAACGCGCACCATACCTTTTTTATTTCCCAGACGTCTAATACCTGTCGTTTAATATACAATTTTTGACGCTACCTGTTCGATATCGGCATGCGGTGAAACAGGACCTAGCTTTACTTCTAGATCAAGACATTTTGTCGCGAACTTACCTAGTCCATAAAAAGAAGGCAGATGTACTCTATCTGAAGGGAACAACTTTCTTTTAGTCGATCGGTGGCGCCACCTACTGTGAGTGCTGTTACATAAGATTATATTTCTATCGTATTTTCCGTTAGATTGGTAGTAACAAGTATATTGAACTTGTTTTACAACATATATTAAAAAAACAATAACAACGAACTAGAACTTGTAAAAATATGAAATCATTGGTCGATTGTATTTGTTCTTATTTACTTAATATAGCTTTTTAATTCTTCTTTTTTATGCCGTATTTTTTTTTGTTAATAGCCAGAGTAATTAAAACTATGTGCTTTTATTATTTCTGACACATCATTTAGTTTACACAAAATCATAAATAATTTAATAGTTTGAATGATAACTTCATCAAGATATATACTACGGCGAGTGACCATAGATAAATTGGCAAAGGGAATCATTAAAACTATCAATTTATTATGCCGTTTATGTGCAATCATACTTGTATTTAATGAGAAACTCTAACGGTTTATGTTCAAAGGTTTATAATTTTGTGTTCAATGATTTATTTATTTTTCTATTATGTGTCATATAATCTAACATTACCTGTTAATTAGCATATAGGTTTTTTAATTATTTCATCAGCTACGCCCGCGTGATTTGTTCTCACCCTCAATTTTCAAATATTTTTTGCAAATTTTCAAATGTATTTTATCTATGCTTTGGTAAATTTGTACTTATATGACTCAGAGTAGGTTATATTAAACTCGTCGTAAAAGAAATTCCTGTCCCCAAGAGCTGAATTCAACACTATAATAACATTTCCTGGATGGACTGTGGGACAAAGTACACGGGTGGTCTAGATAATGACTTCCGACCACGAGCCGCAAAAGATGCCCCTGCGAAGAAACAGGTTGCTTTCAATTCCACCTCGTAATAAGCCTTGGATGAAAAGGGATTGAATACAACTGTGATTTAAGAACGTTGTACGCGGTTGTAATAAGGAATACTGTTCAGTTCAACTGATTTACAACACGTATAGTGATTTATGAATGATTTGTATTAGAGAAGGGAATATATCAAGACTAGATTAATCCTAAATTGACTCTCTTGTTTGCTTGTTGACCACCATCTTACGAATTAATTAATAAATACATATGTAGACAAATTCTGTATCAATCATCCGAAAGAAACTGGCGCGGCCGGTCACTGTTTCGATATTTTAAAGCTTGACAAATTTTGGCGGGATGACTTTTTTTGTAAAATGAATTTCAGATGGTATGTACGTCCATTAACCAAATTAATAACGGTTGCCTCCGAAATCCAAACCATTATTTTAGTTTTTTCATTACCAAATAAATTATTTTTCTTTATTTCTTTCAAATGCATAGTATACAGAAAATCTAGACTAAAAACTTACAAGTCGGAAATTTGGTTCAGAACACAAAATGAGGAAAATTTATAAAAACACAAATAATAATCTAATCCACTTTAGAACCTGTAAATACACCCTTTGCAATTGCCTTTGCAATGCAAACCTTAATGAAGAAGCAGTCGCCTACGGGTTTGTTCGTATGCAGTTAGGTTCAAACACTAACTGAAGGGTCTTATGGACCCTTTAGGCTAAATTTCACATTCGCGGAATTGTATAGAACATATACCGGAGTTCATCAATCAGGGAATATAATTTAACTCCTGATTTGTAACGTTCCACGGATAAAAATAGATTATGGTCGGTTTAAGTACGTATATTTCTGTAATTTGCTACTAAAAATTGTTCAGATCAAAAATAATAACCCCATAAAAATACCGTCTGTATATAATCTCGTGTGTTGCAATTACATAAAAGTATACATAATTTTAAATTTAGCTGGACCTAATGTCCAGATGTCGCTTTTGACCCAAAGTGAGTTGACGTCAGCCGGGCGACCCGTTGTAAAATTACACCCGAATCTTAAAAAATGTAGGTACAGTTTAATTTTTACGCTGCCCTCGAGCTTTGCTGTCTCATCCCGAACGCGACCAAGAACACGCAAAAATGAGTTTATGTTGAGATATTTACCCATCTCATTGTATTGAAATTAAAATCAATCAAATTCGAAATTTCTATTAAAATTCATACATCTAAATATTTCACATCAAATCTCGCAAATAGTCATTAATTTCTCCAAAGATTCAGATTCTCCAAAGAACACTACAAGCATATCAGAACGACCACTGCTGAGAAGAAATGTTATGAAATGTGTTGTACATTGTACTCGTACTGATCTAAGTAAAAGCTTTGTTTTCCCGAAGATTAGAATAAGGTATTATTTTAATTGACTAAGATTGAATTGCTTCTGATTTCTATTAGTTAGAAATTGCACTTGATTTCAGTCCATTTCATTTCCCATTACATACTTCCAACACAACAATACTAGCATTTCCCATAAACTTAAACATGAGCAGATTCAAAAGATCATAACAACAAATTATAGGTCATTAAAAATGTATCTTATTTGTTATGGTGCTAAGTTTCATTTCGCTTAGTTTCAATTCTATCCAATGATCGTCAGTACGAAACGAAAATCACGAAATATTGAAATGACGTTACCAGTACAGTCAACAACAAAGTCTATCCACATTCATAGTCATAGCAATCTCGTCGCTATTACCAAGGAATAGAGGTCATTGCAGGTTTCGTGTGGTTGACTGTATGTTCACAGTTTAATTTTGTAAATCGTGATATCGTATAATCGTGTACCGTTTATTGAGCAGGCTCTAGATCCATTGTAAACTAATTTATGTTTGATTAGGATTTTCTATTGAATTATGTTCTTATGCTTCTATTACTGCTTAGTTTCTTACCATACTTTTAAATTATTATTCTACTATTATTTCAAATTATGAGAAACAAAGCTCAATTTTTATATTTTATTGCTACGGAATTCTGAACAAACTAAAATTTTGTAAAATACCTATATCTATATGTAAACAAAGTATTAAAATTTTTCGGAACATATTTACATGCCCATTTTGGCATCATTCATCTTGCTTTATAAAAGAGAAAAAAAAACTAACAAATTGCTAATTTTCTTGGAAGGCAATGTTCCTATTACTTCATTAATTTTATTTCCTCCAATAATCTACTAATAAACGATTTATTGGTATCTGAAAAAAATCATATACGAATAAAATCTCAATTTCTTTTTTATTTTATTGAAATTGAAGATATACCTACTCAAAAAAATATTATGAAACGTAACACCATATTGACTATTAAGACCGTATTGCCGAATTGTATAATGTATTTATGTCTGTTTCTTTATACGATTTACTGGTATTTTGAAAGCACAAATGTTTGTAGCTGAAAAAAAAAAAATAGGTTTGTCTGAAGTCGAAATGACATCTAAAGTTAAGTTATCATAGATAAATAAGGAAATAAATAAAAATAGTTAATTTGATATCGAAACATTTATTCACTTTCTTTTAATAATTTAACTTAAACTATACAGAGTTACTTTTAAAACACCAATAGCCTTGCAGGACTACATAGCTAACATCACAAACGACGTTAGTTTAAGGAGTTTCGATAAATTTTGTTGTTTTTATATAAATGTATACGTAATACGTAGTAATAATAGTACCTGTAATAAAATATATAAAATATTTTATTTTTATTTTAATGTCGCCCATATTTATTGTGTTCATGCGAGGCTTGGAGGCGAGGACAATCAAAACTTTTAAAAAAATATATGTATGTTATGTTGAAAAAATGGAAAATGTTTTGTTTATTATTTATTATTCGCGAATGGTTTCGCATGTAACAAAAAAATAAAAAATACTGCATGTTTTTGAATGGAACTTCAATTGACAGCAGCTGTTTAACATAACTACAAAATATTTTAAATTTAACCTACGCGCCGCCGTTTAGATATAATGGCGTATTTTACATTTTTCTGTGCAGGTTAAAGTAAACCTCAATGTAGACAGATGACAGGTTTATGATGTCAGCTTCTAGACCTGCGAAGTTGCTGTTGTTTCACAAGTAACCCTGTATCAAACAAATAAGGAAGACATACCACCGGGCTGCGATTTTACAACGTCAACGGGTGGTTCGCAGAGCGTTTCGACCGCTGCGGCCGCGTTGTCGTTACGATCCGTCAATTATCTTGAGGAAGGAATCATTTCCAAAATTAATAAAATTTACATTACCACAGTACTCAGTTACAGTTCATTAATTGAAAGTCACATAGTGAAACTAATTCCTAAGTCTAAATCTTTGTTACAATTTGAAAAATTGTAATAACAACGTGGCCACAGCGGTCGAAACGCTCTCGAGAACCACCCAAAATGCTTTCCTATGTACATAGTTAGAAACACTAACTAGATTTGTTCAGCATCGGGTTAGATGTTTTAAAATATCGTAAAGTCCATTGTTGATCAAATGCATGTAATATTAGCTATTTGTCCCTATCACTCTTTTTCATATTTTACGTAGACAATACCTAACGTACTAAATTAGTACGTATTTGTATAATTTACATATTTTAGTTGCATGCAGAGGTAAAAGAACTCGGGCATAATTTTTTACCGGGCGCCAATTAGCTATTAAATAGCTGAGGTTCCATATATTATTGGACAAGATTTACCCAAAAGTATGTTATAGAACCACTTTAAAAAACACACGTTTCTTCATTGACACAATATGCATTTAATTGTGTCTTGATAACTTCAATTTTTTTGTTGCATTGATTATTTTTAGTATCACTGGGCATTTATAAACATAATTTTTCCTTTTGATCGTAACATAATAAAAAATCTTAAAAAGTATTTATTGAACCTATTAAATAAAAACTAAAAAAGGAAGACAAACACATGCCTTATTTACATTCAGTTTTGTAAAATAAAGTCAAAAGTTATAACAATAATACCAAAAGTAGTAGAGTCATCATTTTTAAATTATAATTTAAAAGGTACCTTACAATAAAGCTTAACCACAAAACATAACTATCGTATAACAAAAATATTATACAATCGTTAACACAAACAAAACAATGAACAATCTCTGTCTTCGTGACTTGATTGGAAGACTGAATTAAGTATGGCAAGCAAGTAATTAAAATATGAAAAATAATTTAAACTAAAAACGTTTGGAATGATCACTTAAATTAAATATTTACAAATTAACAGAAACAATTATTTGTGATATACTAATTATTTACAACATCTGTATCACACAAGGCCATAAACGCAACTGAAATCTGCTATAGATTATTTTTCGCTAGTAAACAATGGCACTTACATGCTAACTCATAAAAACTAAAGTTTTTGTTCCGACTTTGATCTTAACTCATTATTACAGATATATTTTTTGTACTACACAGGTAATGAGCAAACGAAAGTCTTTGAAATAAGACGTAAAACGTTCAATGCATTGATACATTGGTCACATAGTGTTTGTGGAGATTTTAATTTTCAATCCTTGTCGCCGACGAACCTGTATACTTCGGAAATTTCCGGCATGCAGTATCCATGGTAGGTGCGGATGTCTTCTGTGGTGTAGGTGACTCCTGGGAGGACCCCAGGCTCGGTGTGGTGTCTGGGACAGGAGTGGTCTCTGGGACACTGGCATATGGTGTTGGCGTTTACTTCGTCTATTTGTTCGTGTCTCCTGCGCGCGCTGAACAACTTACAAGGCTCTTTGCGCGAGCAACGAAGTCTCTGTAATGAGATAAATACAAACAATGATTATTAAGAATTACGAAGAAATGGATTGTTTGAGAAATGGATTGGGTGAATTTGAGATATCTATCGATTATGCATGCACCCATCAAAAACTGCTTTACTCGGTAATAGCATAGTATGTATGGCACCGAAAATTTACAACAAAATTCCAAATCAATATAAAAGCTTAAATTTAAATCTATTTAAAAAGCACCTCAAGTCTTTATTAACTGATAAATGTTATTATACTTTAAATGATTTCTTTAATGATAGACTCGGATAGAATTTAGGGCTAGTATAAGTACATTATAATTCTTTTTTTGTTTTGGATTTGTAGTGGATAGCATGCTCCTCTTTATTTATTTATATTTGCATACCTATATTCGGTAAAACGTGTAGGTCTAATTCATTTTGACGATTTGTACTCATGTTTTTGGCAAATAAATGTTTTCTTTCTTTCTTTTTTATGGGCGCCGCCAATTTAATTAATTACCAAGAAATGAACTGTGTCTAAAATGCTTACCAACAAAATATTTTATGTTACCACCAATAATCTTGTAATTAGGGTAATATTTGTAAGCACAATATTACCCTTTAATTTAGAAAAAAATATCCGTCAAACTCAAAACAAAACTCAAAATTATTTTCAGTAAACTTGAAAAGATAAATTTAGCGACTACAGCGTCCTCTAGATGACACACTTCCAACTAAAGGCAACATAGAAAGATTGACTTACGCTTTGCGGCGAGCACGCGAACTGATACTGGTTCCCTTGTTCGCCACTAGGTGTCGTGTACGGCAGTTTCTTCAGTAGATACGTCACAGAATTTTTCGGACAATGACAATTGACGATCTGCTGCGTGGCATTGCTGTCGGAGAAGGAGAAGATGGTCCAGGCGGCGTCTTTGAAATAACGACATTTGGGTAACCGCTTCACCGGCTCGCAGGTCTTGTATAGCGTCGTTTTGTCTGATAACGTGTGGTTGTCGTCGGCTGATAGATCGCTGCAATGAGAAGGGTGCTATTTTAGTACAAATATATGTATTTGTACACTGCTGTCAAAACTTCCTACATAAAATGATTTTTAATTGTTTGTAGAAAGAAACATATTATTTATTACCAAATATTATAAAAGCTACACACAGCACTTACTGTTGCCCAACACATGCTATGAGCCAAGAAAACATAACTATTTACAAGACAAAACAAAACACATACACTAATAAAACTATTTAACCTATTATAAAAAATGTCAACATTGTATAGTTTGAAAAGCGCTCGTAGCGAAGATTTTGTTTTCGCTATAGTGGACGCGCCTCACGACTACTTTTAAAAAGTGTTAAATTAGCATGAAACTACCTATATTTTGAAACCATATGTTATTTGATACGACGTGTTACATCGTATGTATATGTAAAGGTGTTTTGTAACGCTATGTATATATATTTCTTAGTATATTTTGCCATATTACCTGGAGCAAGGCCTGTGTCCCAAACACCGGCATTTCCTCTCAATCCAAGGCTGGGCCGTGTCGTACAGGTCAACTTTGCTGCACACCTGTCGAGGCCGACAGTCGGGTAAATCCTCCTCAGAAACCTGCAAAAAAACGGAGTTATGTTATTTCATTTTGTGTCGGACTGAATCTAATTAACGTGGTGGTAAGTGGTGTTCATGGAAAGTTATACGCGACCAATTCGCTACACTTCACAGGCAAAACAATTTTAATTTTTTTTATGGGTAATTTATTAACTTATATTTATTTATATGTAATATTTTAATAATGTAAATCATATGTTTGTCTCTCAAATAAATAATTTAAAAAATTAAATAACATAAAACAGATTTTGTTGAACAAGACGTGTGAAAGCAGTTTTCGCTGTTTTGTTTATGATTACATAAAAGTTTTTCCGTTTTATTTGATATTTCACAAACTAGTGTGTCACAAATGATCTAATAAAAAAGAAACAGCAGTTACATGTTGTTAGTATCGTGCATAAATATTGTGTAATCAACATGCCGCGTCACGTTCAATAAGTGTCAATAATAAATATGTAAGAGTACTATTAATTCCTTATTCATATGGCATATAGCCAACATCACGACTTCCTCGCAAATTGTCATTGGAATGTCGCGTACTAGTCCTTACATATTATAAACAGAAGTTCCCTTGTCGCGCCTGTCTGTATGACTGTGTAAATGTGATATACTCAAAGACTACCGGACGGATTATTTGTACGATTTAAAATGCTATTATTGTGTTTATCAGCTGTTAAGACTATGTGTCACCCAGTCGCCTTCGACAACCACGGGAGGACACTAAGCGGTCAATCCCAATCTAAGCTGAAACCACACGACACCAAGCTTAATCTGCCACCGACTCTATAAACTAAAGTCCTTAAACTACTAACTACCAACCCAGAGTCGAGGCAAACAATTATAAATTCAAAAATACGGTATTCACCAACGGCCAAACAAATTACAATTCAATTCGCATCTGCAAATCGCAAAGCACAATCGCAAGGCAACGAATAATCTAAATGTGAAAAATCAATCATAATACAATAGTCCGACCGTGGGAACCAGCGGAGGTGTCCCTCTACACCTGTCATACTGATCATTACGAAAAGATTTTAATCATTCATTCACAATACACATGTGATCTTTTTTCAAATGTTTTTTTCCTCATAAAGGACCATAGCACTTCCGCCCGGAAGCCAAGGAACCTGTATTGTGAAAAAAAAAATAGGGCTACTACAAAATACAGTTGGTTCGAGTTTCGCACCGTTAATACATAATTTACTATTTAACTTTAATGGCGTCGATTTCCTTCGGAAGTGGCCCTACTTTGCCGATCTACGTTCAACGACAGTTTGACAGTTCACCATGAGATTTTTAATGGTAATTGGTTATTAGCTGTTTGTCGGTTGTTTCGTGTGACTGTGTGTTCAATGTCAATTCGTTGAAATCACATTTAATTAATGAGTACATTAGGTGTCGTATTTTTAATAACTAATACATAAATTGGATGACATTATCAGTATTACTCATTATGTTTACATAATTCTGAACATATTGTGAAGAGGAAATTATATTAGTACTTAGTAGCACCTTTTTCATAAGGAATAGAGAGATATATAATATTCTTTTTTGTGTTTAAATCCCAAGATTGAATATTGCTAGAAATTAATTCACATTTTAGCGTGACCTTATACTTTTACGTGCCAACCCTGCCATCAATAAAGTGTAAAAAAAAACACGTGTTTTTTCGTTGTTCCGGATACACTTCCCGTTTCTTGTGCATTGCGATAGATTTCGCGGAAACCATCTCAAACCGGACGTAGCCCTTTGTGTATCACACAAAAAGGCAAAAACACAATGTATGGGTTGTTGACTTACGTCCAAACGACGCGCCACGCCTTGAATGCTAATAGTAATACAACCCGTAAGAAAATTCGTAGTAGAATATCTAATAAAGCGGACAAACACGCGGCTGTAAATAGATACATTGTTGATATTGACAACCGGAGCATCAATCTTTACATTTGATTGTGATTCCGGTAGTGTTGTTATGTAGGCAGACTCAGAAACTGCGAAACGATGGAACGATTAAACTTTAATAAATTTAAAAATAAATGAATTCGATCGTCTTCCTCGATTCTAAAATATCCACAATAACTGTGTTATTATATCTAAAAGCTAAAACAATGAATCGACTGAAAACAGTGATTACCTTAAATTAGCATGTCCTTAAAGCCAGTGCCACATTTCCAGCCGACTGGCCATTTGTAATGCCCGAGGGCGCATAGGATGTTGCGTCAAGATTTTTTAGAGGCAACTTTTGAGCCAGGAGCGACAGTTTTTAAGAATTAGCAAACAGAAACCTTGCTAAAATCAACTCTACCGTTTAACAAATAAAGTTTGTTTTCAAATGCAGCGATGAGATGGGAGATCTGTGGTTAAAGGGGGTGGGAGGGGAGAGGAGAGCGTCCGGTCGGCTGGACAGGTGGCTGCGCGCACGCCGCGCCCACTCCAATGAAAATAATTTGTCCGAGGGGCGACCTTCCACAACCTTCTTCGTCTATATCTGTCAGATTTGTTGCTGCCCTTCTCGATTTAAATTTGGAAAAAATATATAGTTTTTTAATACGGCATGAATTTGTTACTATATTTTAAATTGTGTTGAGATTCTTTTCTATTTTGAATGTAGTTTGTAGTTTCAATTTAATTGTATATATAGACATTTTGTTTTATCATTTAAATATTCGGAGAAATAAACCCATAATAATGTTCTTACAATTTTACAATCAATGAAAATCAATATATGTAAGTAACACATCGCGTGTTACTTACATATTTATTGACCAAGCAAGCTCATCCGGCCATCTGGTCGATTCATTCTACGCCTACCTACAGACTCTGTATCCTAAATTATCCTAATCCTATTACTTATTATAAATCCGAAAGAAAGTTTGTTTGTTACCTCTCCACTTCACGGTTTATTTACTCAACGAATGAACGAAATTCTTGAAATGTTGTTTATATTATATATAATATAAAATTAGTTCTCACAAATTTAGAAAAGAGGAAGGTGGTCGCGTGTTCGTCGTCTACTATAGATTTTCTGATGAGTTTTCACCATGAAAACTAAAAATTACTGATTCGCTAATCGTCTAAAAACTGATTTACTATTTATAACTAGCGATCCGGTCCGGCTTCGCTCGGGTAAAAGTAACAAAAAATTATACACCTAAACCTTCCTCAGGTATCACACTATCTATTGAGGAAAACCACTTAAAAATCCGAGTTGTAGTATTCGAGTTTATCGCGAACTGACAGACAGACGCGGCAGAGGACTTTGTTTTATAATATGTAATGCTAAAAATGTAAGGAAAGATATATAATTATCATCAGCTAGTATTAATGTTCCCACTGCTGGGGTAACCTTTAAGAATATGTGTAGGTATGGTATTGATGTATAGAGTTTGTTACTGTTATAATGTTAGCACTACTGTAGCTTTTATTCATTTACTATCTTCTTCTTGCATTTCGATTGCACAATCAAACGCTGCATTGGTTAAATCTTTTCTTACCAGAATTGAGTGCAATATTTTCTTAATTAAAATAGCTAAATAAATAAATAAATAAATTAGGACAAATCACACAGATTGAGCTAGCCCCAAAGTAAGTTCGAGACTTGTGTTATGGGATACTAACTACAACGATACTATATTTTATAACAAATACATATATAGATAAACATCCAAGACCCGGGCCAATCAGAAAAAGATCATTTTCCATCATGACCCGACCGGGAATCGAACCCGGAAACTCTCGGTTCAGTGGCAAGAACCTTACCACTGCGCCACCGAGGTCGTCAATCTTCGAGCTCTTTGTAATTTAACAATTATTTTCCGATCATCGCTTTATATTTTCTAATGAGTGTAATGGTGATGTGTTAAGTCGCATACAATTAACAAGTAACTCTTAATGTGCGCGATTACCATCAGAATGAGTCCACTCGACACCTTCGTCTATTGTGTGTTTATCAAGTGTATCTCTGTCTGTCTACACGTATAACTTTGTGGTTTTTACAAGAAAACTTTGTTATATAGTCATTAGGCAATCGAATAATTAATGATATTTTTTGAAAGAAAATATATATGAGGAACCAACGGGGGGCGTTTTGAGGAAAATATTTTTATCGATAAACGGTTCTTATACAGAGTTACACTATGTATCTCAAACTATATTGTGCTAAATCCGCTTACTAATGGCACATAATTTTATTCGGTGTGTAAGTACGCGTAAAAAAAACATTGTAAATATTAACTTTATGATTATTAGGTTTGTTTACTAAAAATCGTGTAAATAATTCATGTGTGTACGAGAGTTTGTGTACTCGTATCTATGTTGTTCTTTAAATAGTATCACGTCCAAATTCATGTAGGTGTTATAAAATTAATCACATCACTTCCTAGTACAAACCTACGGACAATAATAATTTAAAGCTATAATGTGACTTGAGTGTACATTGGGAATGCAGACTTTGGTAGCAATCGAAAAGTTATTTTCAATTTTTTCGATACCGTATTGCATGGTGAAATTATATCACTAAATCGTAGAAATTGTAATTAATTTTATGTCATACTCTTCTTCTGGACTTTCTATAAATTATAAACAAATTAGAAAGATTGTCCGTTTCTAATAACAAATATCTACTTAGTGTTTGTTATAAGTACATACATGAACGTAATAAACTAAAAGAGAAGAAAACGTATAAACCCGTACCATACATTAAAAAATGTGCACAAAATAAACTTTCAAAAATAATACATTATATTGATAATTTTAATTTTCTTTTAATCAATCTAATTCTAAGATATTTTTCTTTTCTTTTGTCACTGGCCACTTTACTCGCTCAATCTGCTCTATTTGAATCAAATCGACGCGCGCGCAGTGCATTCTACATTCAAACTTCCGGCGCGTTGAAGTCTTTTCAAGCATCGTGTTGGGCTGTAAGTACTTACATGGCAACGTATTACAACCATTTGAAAACAACCCACGATTGTTATTATTTAAGCTGGAACATTGGTGGTACCTTTTGTTTTCAGTTACACGTAGGCGCTGCATTAGTTTTCTAATTGTTACATGTTCTGTATAATAACAGTTATCGTGCCTAACGCCAGTCATGAGATTTGGCCGCAAATATACATACGATTTGGAAAATATCGAAATCTGTATAACTCCGTAACGCCGTTAATTCTGAATAAATAATAATGTAATAAAAATATTGTATATATTTCTCAGAGCATTTCAATTTCGGCGGCGGCGGTCAAAAGGTTTTATAAATTTAAAAAAATAATTATATTTAAAAAATACAAATTAATATTTTAAAGTAACTCAGGTAATTCTTAGACTATTTTTGAACGAAAGAACCCGGATGTGCTACAAACGTGTAATAACCGATTACAAACCATAATTTGTTTTCGGCCTACCTATATTTTTATACAGCATCAAGGAAAAAAAAGAAAAAACCCACCTTCATCCGCTAATTACAGCCGTTATAAATAACACACAGCCTCCTTACAATTACGCGGATTAGTAATTTGTTCTCGGCTACCTGTGTTCCCGGGAATCGAACTCGGTGTCACGGAACACCGAGAGTCCAGAAACATGCACAAAAAAAAATGCTAAAAATATATACATATTAAATAACTGAAGAAAAATTAAACTATACTGTGACGAAATAGTATTACTGAGTCAGAGTATTCAATCCAATGCGCCAAATCCAATCCAATGCGCCACACGTGGCAAAGTGCTCAGAAAATTGGCAGCGTTCTAGAAGTTCCTAAGTTCAGAGCACATTTATCACTTTTAAGACTTTCCTCCTGAGACAATGTGTTGTGTGGTGGTGGTCATTATACAATATACTCATGAAAATTCTAAGTGACCTAGCCCAAGAAATGTAATTTAAGATACACTGTCATTATAGTGTGTGTGTATGTTCGCACCGTATTTTTTCCATAGGTTTTATCAACCAATTGGGTGAAAAGATTTTTTCTTTTTTTAGTCCACTCACAAAAACATGTCGGGCTGGGCCGGTAATTCTTTTTATTTCGCGACCATATTATTGAAATACGATGCGTTTACCTTAAATGAAGAAAATCTAAAGCTTTACCTCTGTGCGCTCTATGCTCTGTGCCAGCCCAGCATCCGGCGAAACGTCCGTCGCCCGCGGCTCTGGCCACCGAATTTAATAATTGCTTTGAAAATAATAAATTGGTGCTTAACATACGAGAACATTAGTTTTAAAATTAAAAACTGTTTTATTTCAAAAATAAGCTCCTTTAAAAAATGAAACACAAGCGGAGGCTGTTACGACAAGGGGCAATCGAAACTGTATAGTGTTTTGATTTTGAACGGAAGAGACTACTCAAATAAATTGAAGGAATGAATTTTGGTTAACTTTAACAGAACACATTAAAATTAATAAGGTATAAGTTTTGACATCAGCCTATAGCATGCTCGAGTCTTTTTTACACAATTGGTTCAGGACTTCAAAAATAAAAATAGATTTGGTCTAAAAAGCGTGTAAGCATGGCGAGCCACGCGTCAAGCGCTACAGGAAAAAACTTTAAAGTTTTTGTCGTCAACGCCCAAGACCTTTTTGTTCTTAACCCTCTGCGCTCAGATTAAGGATTCATTCAATAAAATCAATAAAAAAGCGGCAAGCTACACTGCGCCGTGGACCGTGGAAAAAGTGGCGCGCGCACATTCATGAAAAGCTATCATAAAAAAATATTTGGTTTTGTTGATGGTGGTGTTATAACGTAAAGGGAGTTGATGCAGATTTACACCTAGTAACTAGTCGCTGAAATTGGAGTCAGAATTTCTCAAAAGTTATATATATACAAACTCATATAAAACAATAAAAAAATATTTCCTCTTCTTTATTTGGAAATGTGTGGAAATTGTTTAATTTTTTATTAAACCTACATCTACGGTAAAAAGCCTTCTTAATCAAACCTGTGCCTGTACAACCTAAGCTTAACCTTAAGTTGTACGAATCTCACCTAATTTCATAAACGTTAATGACAATCCAAACACTTGCCGAGATTGCTCAATACCGAAAAAGAAGAGAAAAAACATAATAAGCAACAACAGCGACCGAACAGAAGAATCTAAGTTGCACCTGCGTTACGCGACAAAAAACAAATACTCCTTTTTATGGATCCATCGTTTTAAGTAAACATCGATCAACGACAACTATGTGCTAGTTTTGTTTGTAGGATTCCGTACGGAAAAAAGAACCGCATAAAAAAGAATCCTTATATCTCTGATGTCTAAAACCCTAGTGGATTTATTTCTCAAGTTTATATTTAATCTATTACTCGGTTGCACACTACATGATATTATAGAATATATTACCTTTACTAACCCGATTTGTCACATTTTATTATATAAAAGTCTCGGGACCTAATTAAATATTCTTATAAGAAGCAAACTTATGCCGCATCTTAGTTTACGAAGATGAGTACAACCGCAGACTTCCCTTCAATTACCCGCGTGATGATTTATGTATTTGTGACAAAAAGGATAGAATAGTTCTAAGTTTTGACATATTTTAAAATAAATATTAAACGATGCAACGTAACATCGTAATGTTACCTTTCCTTTTGTTCACCTTCATGTTACGCATGAACCTCTTCGCCTCGGTATTATCGACGAATTACAAATAAATTTGGGTAATGTAATATGCTATTAACTGTACAGTATACACATCCAGGTAAGACACAATATGGTAGGCGATACGGAAATCTTAGTTTTAATAAACGAAGTCCATAATTGGATGTGTTGACATAACACGTGCGCTTTTCCTGGATACAGTGCAAGTCTGATACGAAACATTAATTTTCACTTGCTAACTTAACAGCAGTTGTTTATCAGCTTGATCATATTTATCAGTAGTTTTTTGTTACGTAATATGTTCGTGTCATTTAACTCTTGTGTTGGCCATTAGCATGAGAACAAAATTAGCATTTTGCATGGCAATGCATACGGTTATAACAATACGAATAGCTACAAATTTAAACGTTTTTGTGCCCTGTAATAAAGTAGCTTCTTAAAAATATAGTTTACTATGGATAAAATCTGACACCAGTGTTTTAAGACACATTTGGAAAAATAAGTATATGCTTTTAAACATTTTGTTATCAAACAAATTAGTCTTATTACATGGCTGCTCCTTGCTGTGTCCTATAGAGCCTTCGCCGATTGGTGTGACACATTGCTATCCCAAACATTAAGCATGCGAAACGTAGCTACATCCTACGCAGCTGTGGAACCGTGACCTAATACTGTCGTTGGCACATCTTTTAAAGCACTTATCTTAAATAGAAACTTAGACACTCGAGAAACTGGGGGCCAGCATCCGTCTTGGGCCACGTGTGTCTTCAATGGAGTGTCCCGGATGCTCTCACGTACAATAGGGATAGTATGTGCTTTCATTATTATAGCGAGATATCTGAATACGCGTTCGGATAGAAATATCCTGAAATTATCAGTCCTTAGCATGTCGACTTGGCATAATTTTCGAGGACTAATACTACGCTTTTGAGCGTGGATACAGCATTATTATTATCGCTCCTTACTAGTACATACTATATCGAAAGATATCATTTTCTTCAAATTTTTTTCATTTTTTTAGTCTGTTCATCTCTTTCTTTTTAAATATCAAATTGTTTACATGTTTCCATGAATCAAACAATGCGTATAATACTGTGATCTAGAATTCTAGACAAATTCTGAAATAGTGAGTTTTTAAGACTACACAATTATATCCATAAATCTTTTACATAATATTTGGTGAAGCAAATGCAACCTATGTATTTATCTTTTCATCAATTTAAACAATCATTTCGGCGGCGATATGTAGTATAGTGTCTATTTATTTTATTTTATGACTTAAATACGTTTTTATGTACATACAGTACAATCAACAGCTCATAATTCTACCAAAAATCATTGCAATTTCGACTCTGTACCGGTGACACAGAATTCAATGCAAAGCAACTTTACATGTTGACTGCTCACTTCAATCTGGTCGGTTTTGATTCCCATTGGTTTGATCAACGGCACAATTACAGTAGCCGTTGAGGGAAGCAAATTGTTGTTTATAGCGTTTCGACTTAATAAACAAGATATCATTGTCGGCGTACCAGATTTGTAATACGTTTATTTTTGACTTGTGATTGCAAAAACAATGTAAATGTGCTCTTAAAGCTAATTTCCACACTGAAACATTATAGTTATCACGTATTGTTCGATTTAATTATCGATAATGCATGTAACTAAACGTAATTAATTTTTAAGAAATGGCAACATTTTTTCTCTCTCACTCTCTGCGAATTTATAAATAAAAGTTACTTCTTATGCTGTTTTTTTTAAGTTACTACTTATAAACCCTTGCATTTACGAATCTTTTAACTTTGATATCGAAAACCACTTTATATATGACATGTTTCATCAATGACTCCTTCTCATGTTACTCCCTCTATTGTACTTGTACCTGTACTTCTTTTTCCACTCGTTTGGCTGGTAGAACTAGTATTTACAAAAAATCTGCCTTTGTGCTCATTTGTGTATTTTTTACGTTAACAACACGTTAACAACTTGTATCTGTAGATCAGTAAAGTTTATCTATTTACTAGCTATTGTCCAAAGCTCCGCCAGGTTGCCTATATTTTACCCCAAGTCATTAACTATATATATTTTAAATTACATCAAAATCCACCCAGCCTTTTAGCCGTGAAAGCCTGACAAACTTTCGCATTTATATTATTGGTATTGGAATACCTCTGTTATAACTATGACAATATAGATTCCTACTCTTTTTTTAAATATTATTCTACAATTTTTTTCTTTATAAAAATCAGTTTTATGTGTTGTTTTCTGTTGTGGTACCGGGATGTATGGTCACAAGATCGTCGGACGTAACGGGAGCCACGATACCGGAGAACAATGTCGTTGCGCACGCGCAGCGGATGCATGCATTGCCACTTTAAAATGTACTGTTGATTGGAAATACACGTTCTCAAGGGGTTGTAACCTCTTGCTGTAGCATACTTCTGATTTAGTGAAGGACATTTTTAGGTTCGTGGATCTAAAGTTTAAATCAACATTGTACTTGACATTGTAAATGTGAAATTAGATGTATTTTATGTTTTATCTATTTGGTTTGTAAGTAGTTTTGTGTAATAATAACCAATCACTACACAGTATAAAACAAAGTTTCTACCCGCTGTCTGTCTTACCCGCTGTGTTAGATCTTTAAAACTGACGGATTTTGATGCGAGTTTCTTTAATAGGAAGTAATTTTTTGTCTGGTAGTTTTTTAAATAAATTATACACCTAAATCGAGAAAGGTGTATAATTTATTTTACCCGATCGAATCCAAGACAAGCTAGTACAATAATAAAATTATCAAAAATTGAAATATCGCAAGTCCAAAAATGCTGCTTAGCAAGAATTTGACACAAATTTGACCTACAGCGTCGGAAATAGCATCGTCATAGTGGCGCCGATGTAATAGTAATAGAGATCGATCGAATTCAGCTTTATTGTGTGCTAATGATCGGATTTGCGATAAACAAACATGCATGTGAGAAAGGCTGTTAGCAAGTCATTGCTTGTATGTGGATCGGGAATGTGGAGAAGGCTTTTCCTTTTCATGTTAAGATAATAAAGAAACGTACCTTGCAAATGATCGATGACAGTATGGCAGACATTTAGGTATTAAGAGGTAAAAACAGAAAATAAATTAAAATAAAACTATGCCTCTCTGCTTGCTCAGTAGTATAAAAAAAGTTGAAGCTTTTCTGAGCGATTTATCAACCTATGTATCAACTTGATTGAAAATAAGTACGATTAAGATAACATACATTATAAAAAGTAAAACTGTACTAAAACTGAAAAATCTCACGCTAATCCGCTCGGAACATACCGAGGCGACTTAAAGACTAGTAGTGTTATTGATATAATTGTGCGTGTCAAAACAAATTCAGGTCAATATAAATGATACTGGATACATTTGTGTTTATAACGCATCGCGTTGCACTTAGTGATCTCACAAGGAATATTGAAAACTATAATTTTCAAGTACATTCAAATTTATTTGCGTTAAACATGGGTGTACGATAAAATTGATGTTAATAGAACTAACGCTTAATTGTTTCACCCTCTATGAGTATGTGTACTCGTATAAACAAAATGGAGCTGCAAAAAAGTAACATAAATCCACAATTCCATAGTTTTTGAAGTTGATATACATATTACTTTGATTTGCAAAATAATACTTTGATTATGTATCAATAGTGTGTCCTGTACAATAACGAGGGGGATTTGGTCTCACAAAGTTTCTCTTTCTTCCCCTTAGCAACACTAATAAGAAAACAACTATTTGGCGACGCTTAAAGACAATTGCAGCTTGCAACACTCGAGGTCAAATTGTATCGCCATTATTCTATTTGGCAGCTTCAGATTGACATTTCCGCATAAAATTTGAGAGGTATGATTGTGTACTGAAGTTGATTTATAACTGGACAAAAAGGTCAAAGCCAAACAGTGCTTTTTGTTGCGTCTACAAGTTAACGATCCCTTTGGGAACAGCACTTTTTGGAACAAAGAAAGGTACCCTTTCCTACCCTTTACCCTATGGTATATAGGGTAAAGGGTAGGAAAGGGTACCTTTCTTTACGACAATGTGAACGAAAAATGATATCAAGGTCTTCATAATTAAGCTAGTAAACGATTCTATTGTTATCGAATTCAATTTCGCTATCATACGACTTGTTAGGATAGGTTGCTCAGATGTTTAAAGTTATAATTATCACTTGTTGGAAAGAACACAAATTATGACTCCTTTCATAGAGCATTCATACAAGATCAAAGTAATGGCCGCCAAGAGGTGTGTCGTCGGCCACATCAGTGGAGCAGCACCCTCGCTTTGTCATTCAAATGTCCTAAACATTAGCTCCGCTCAGACAGCCCGCTGCGTTACACTACACTTGATTATTGCCAAAAACGCCGCTCTTACACAATTGAAAGTCCTTTCAAATACTCTTCTCCACTGCTCGTTTCATCGAGTATTAACAAACATAAAAAACTTAATACATTTATTTCGAGATTTAACTTTAGACGAGATAACTTTAAATTCCTCAAAAGAAGGTTACCGTTACGAATGGGCTTAAATGCAGTGACATAAAAAAGCTTTTTTTTAACCAAATAGCACACACGGGCCGGGACCCAAGTCGGCCGTAAGTCATCGAAGCTGTCAAGATAAAAATGAGTGAATGAACACCTGCCGCCACCGGTGTTACGCGCGCCCACGCTCCCGCGCATATCTGTCGATTCCAATTTTAAAACACCACTACCAATCCGTACAATTTGTATTGTTATTCCAACAGTATACGGCTCAGTTTTAAATAAGGAATATTATTTTCTTAAATTCAATTTTGGATGATCGCTGTAAACCTAGCTTATTGTTATTATCTTTTTGAATCCACTTCGGAATTAGGCTTAATAATGATTATTGTTGTTTTTAAAATATGACGAACAAGTATTGACATCCGGAATCTTTACTTTTTTATTATTAGAGACGTAAAATCAATTAAAGATCAAGAATTCATCCGAACTGTAGGGGGTGTTATAATTACTAAGATTTCGGTTTAAATTTTGGCTTCCGCTGTTCTTGCGCTGTGTTTCGCGGAATATTAGTCACTCGGAATGTGAGCAATAAAGGCGGGTTTTTGAACTGGAATCGACTAATTATAGTTGGGCGTGACCCTAGCGTGAAGCCATTAAATAGATGAAGATTCGCCGCTATGATGCGTCATGCTATACGCGGATACGACGTGATCGGAACATAGTAAACGGGCAAACATAGTAACGGAAAATAGGATCACAACAAGAAAGACGATCAGCCATTAGAAGACAGACAATATTTACTTACTTATCCATTTTTTAATTCTTTAATTGTTCCCTAAGAGTCTTAGTAATAAACCCGATTTGGTGAATTTTATTGCTAAACAATCAACTCATAATGAACCTGTCGACATAAAATAATGATTTGAATCGTTTATAAGTTATTTAATCTGACCAAATTTCAGTTCTGCTAGTTAGTTTGGCGTTATGGCGACTTCACACTTATACTTATTGTAAAGAGGAAAAATCTGTATTATTGTTTGTAACGAATAAATTCTGAAGGAGTAGTCCTTCAGGAATGACATTAGTTACGATATACGTAAAAAAACGCAGGCGAAGTCGCAAGCGGCCGATATTCCTCAATAAACCTAGATATTATTCATATTAAATATGTAAATATAATGGCAGAGGTACGTGCACTCTTCTATTAACCTTTTACAGCTGAATGGAACCGTTCACTGCCATTTATTTGACGATAGTCAAGGCTCGTTAATTGAATATATGCAATGTTAATAATAATTGTTACAATCAATTGTTTATATTTATGAATCTATAGCCGCATCATGTTTGATTTCGTGTCATTAACTATATTACAAATTTCATCAAAATCGGCCTAGTGGTTTATCCACGTGAAAGCGTGACAATCAGAGACACTTTCGGCTTCATAATATTAGTATGAATACTGGCCGTGGGTTAGCTCCACAGATTCGTAGAATTTTCGAGATAAAATTTACTTTCCCGTCTACCCGTATGAAACCATCAAAGTGGCGTGTGATTCCGCCTTAGAATAAAAGCACTGATTTTCCTCCCGTGGATGTCGAACAACTTACGGATACTTGGCAACTGGAAGGTAGCAATAGCATTACCAAGTAGAGTTGACGTCAGTCTGGAGGCCGGTTCTAATATCACAATATTTTTTTACTCTGACACTAAGTTTCACTAAGTGCGTCACAACCCCGATTGCAGTCGAGGATGCTTGCGAGAAAACATCAAAATCGGTTCAGTGGATTTTCCTTTCATTCCTTCCACTAGAATCATACACGTGGATCCTAGGATTTCCTTTGCCGTCACATCTCCACTAACTGACATCCTAACTTCAGCATTTATTATTAGTCGAAAGTAGAAGTTTCCTATCATTTTCATTTAAGCTGACGAGATGGTCAAGCAGGCTAAAATGTAGCAATTTTAGCCTTGTTTATTTACAACCACTGCCTGAAATTCCTATCTTTTAAAGCTGTTGTCACAGAATAGCTTTACAATTTCTTCCTATTGGTATTTTACAGGGATTTAGGCAATTCATAATTTTGAATGCAATTCATGCTTCTCGTATCTATTTTGTTTGTATCGAATATCCGTTATATAGTTTTTAAATAAATTAATTTTATTGGAATATATTACATTTATATTTTTTTATGACAATTATAGTGGAGTCCAACTCAAAACATCGGTCTATTGGCTGAGGAGATTAGAGATTCTGAACGCGGGAGTTTTTTTTTACTTATTTTCACTGGTTTTTCAAATGCTTATTGTGGGCTATTGCGTATCGTCTATGTATGTCGATTTGTTTGCGTGTGTTGTTTCAAAACATAATTAGGACTAAGTATTGATAATCTTTAAATTTTTCTGTGTAACTTGTATTTCGTTATAGCGAATGGGCGATGTTCGTACAATCAACAGAAAATAAACAAAAATGTTTAGTGGTTGTAAGTACTGATATAAAAACCAAAGTTTTCACCAATTTGGTCTATGCCGAAATGTTAACATACAAGTTCCCACACGTCTTAACATAACTTCTCCTGGTTTCCCGCCGCTTTCGAAATGCCTAATTTCAACCAAATATTTTAATTTTAAAATTAAATTTGTTAGGCATTTATTTGCTAACAAACCTTCCTATATTCCTAACACTAATAGTGTACCACAAAACATAAAAAAAGTCTCATAACTTAGATCAATATCGAATAGGTACATGATGAATATTAATCCAAAGGAATACGTCAGAAATCTTCGTACTCGAAACTTCACTCAAGTATATCTGCAAAAAAAATCAACTTACCCCAATTTGGTATAGAATTCTGAGTCCACTCTTAGCCGGCAGAGCGGTTCTCCTATGGGGCATGAGGAGTAATTTATCCGGTCTCCTGATGTGGATTTCTCCCGAAGGTCTGAAGGCTTCTAGTGGCGTCCTGATCACGGCCCGGACGGCTGTCGTCATTATCACCCAGGAAACGAGCAATGGGGCAAACACTTGCATGGTTGGACACTGCACTGGCTGCGATTAGTCGCGAGCGATTGTCGAGTCGCGTGTCGCGTCGGCAGTCCAAGTCGCACTGGCAACGGTCGCGCCAAGGCAGGTACGAGCTTGCCTACGCGTTTGGTATAACCACCTCCGACCGCGACTGAATGATCTTGGTACTTGGAGGCTTTTTGGGAACGTGCGCGCGAGCTTTTTCAGTCATTTTGTAGTTTCAATATTTGGGGTCACGTTTAAAAAATCTCTTTGAGCTTTTAATTCGTTATTAAAAGATTAATTCCTTGATAATCATTGATAATAAGATTCGTTTTTTTAACAAAGAATGCAAGAGATTCGCTTTTCACTTCAAATACATACATCGCAAAACATTAATGTTTCAGTTTTATGTGTATGTCATTTAATGATTTATAAATGAAATTAATTTAGACGAAATATTAAACTTCGAAAAGATATAATAAAGAAAGCGTCAATCGGTCTGCGAAAAATAAATAAAGCTTCTACGAGTATATTTGAATTATTAGTACTTCATCATTTGTGTGTTCAACATGTATCTTTGTTCTTCTTTATGTTATTTATATTTATTTTATCTTCTTGAAGGATTTTATATATAGCTAGCAAGTATTACATAACGTGAATGACATTATTTCGTCTTTCAAGTGCCAAGAAGCTTCTCTCGCAGTCGGGTTGACTTCCTACCGACGATGTTTTTTTTACACAATCTTGTTGCTCTGATATAACGATGCGCTCACACTGACACTAAGTTGTAAATAAGTAAACAACATTTTATTCCATGTTTTATAAACCAAAATCTTTACTAAAATTTATTTTCGTAATCAAGCCGTATTTTGATATTTTACATCGTCTCTTATGTTATAACTACTCATTTAATCCTCTGTCCATTCTACTTTACCTTTTAGCTCAAAATACAGTTTGTGAATACTAAAAATATAACAACGTGCTTTTATGAACATTATTTTAACGAGCGGGCCGTCCCGCCTTCGCTCGGGTAAATATATATATATGTATATATACGAACCATAATAAATTATACACCTGAGCCTTCCTCTTGAATCACTATATCTATTTAAGAAACCAGCATCAAAATCCGTCACGTACTTAGTTTTAAAGATCTAAACATATAGGCACAGTCAACGGGAAGCCACTTTGTTTTATACTATGTAGTGATTATATTAAACCTCAACAGACAATAGACATTCGAGTGTGGACTTAAAAAATAGAAATTCAGGAACACTTCCGGATATTAAATAAACACAACAAAAAGGTAATAAACGTAGTAATCCATTTATAAACTCGAGCACTCCCGAGTAATCACCCCATAACATCCACTCGACGAGACAATGCTGTCTTCGGCGGCAATTGTTTTAATACAATGCTATTCAATATTTCGTAGAACAGGATTTCAACCGCTCATTCATCGGAAAAAGACTCCATTGTCGGTGTAACGCGACCTTAACATCTTCCGTCTCGCTCGCTCCCATTCACGTCCTCGAGAACCATGAATGAACCGCTTCTTATGAATGGACAGCCGCTATCGTACTATATATACTTGGTTGCAGCTCGTAGATATAGCTAAGTCTATCGGTTATATATTTGTTGGTAATGCTATATGTGTATTGTGTATGTTGCGGCCGTGGCACGTGGTTATATTATTCTGTGTACAGTTGCAATGTGTTTTATTACGTGTTATTAATTTATGAAAACAATATGCTATTTATGTAAATATTCATTCTTGTATGAGAATATGGGTGACTGTTTGATCAGATGAAGAACGAAAGTTTTTGTTGTTGCTTTTCTCTGTATAAACGATTTGTTTACAAATTAATTCAAAAATATATCACGTAATCTCATAAAGATTTTTCATTAGCGTGTAAAATCCAATATGTACTTTAAACGGATGAATTTAGTATCTGTATAGGCGGTTAAAACATTTTACGCTAAGTTCAAAATAAACAATAAAATATCGTCACTTTTTTTTTATTACAACAAAAAATTCCTTCCACTGTCATTTGTGTAGGCAGGGATTCATTAACTTCGATATCACGACATTGAGCAGCTTGAAGTTCTCTTCTTATTTCTGGTGTAATGGTAAGATGAGATTGCTTGCGAAGCAACTCCAAAAGAGCATCTCTTTGTTGTGTTGATATCTGCTTTGTAACGCTGTACAAAAGTAAAAGAGCCTGATGCCAATGTACCGGTAGTGAGCGAGAACCCATTTGAAATCTTAAACCATGAAATAAACAACATCTACAGCCCTATATGGCAGTGCATATTTCTTATCAAAAAGTATTCTTAAAAATATAGAATTTGCTCCTGTATAGTCCATTTCAGCAATTTTTAACAAAGCATCAAGAAAATTTTGTGTCGAAAACGGTCTGAACAATAAATTTATAGAAATATAATTATTAAATATATATTAGTAGTTCTCATCTTCAACAAAAAACGCAATAAACAGATTATGAACAACTTTTATTTTAATACCAAACATAAATAAAAATGCAAAAGTTATTTCATCATTCACGTGTCTCCAATTTTAGTCTATATCGGTAAATAAATATGACTAAAATAGCGAAATTCATGGCTTACATTAAGTTAGGCTTTGTTCGCAAAATGACAACCCCATTCATCGGCAGATCGCGTGCCATACAATAAAATGTGTGTCAGCACTGGAAATAGACGGGGTCGCCTGTGACGTCAGCGGGCGATACACGAGTGACAACGATGAATATTTTCGATACCATAATAATTTATGGAATACATAGAATAATCGAGCCTTTTCAGCCTTGTCATCCGGTTGGTTTTACTTGAGTTTCTTCCGTTTGTAAATTAAAGAGAGATTTTATTTCTACATATAATGAGGACCATAAAATGTTTAAAAGCTCTTAGTCCAACTTCCAAATTAAATAAAAAATAATATAAAAAATATTTTAAAAGAGTTTGGTTTTAAATTGTTTTTATTCAATTTTCGTTGACTGTGGACTTGACTGTGGAGATATTCTGGATTTAAATACCTAACTATTAAACTCGTCTATATTTTCTGCTACTTCTTTCTGGCTCTCATTTAATCTACAGACAAACATATCCAGGATTGGATATAATATACGTATTTAGGTCTATAATTATCCGTTTCTGATGGCTTCGCGTGCTATTAAATATTTACGATTCTACGATATGATTAAACTACACAGTTTATTTTAGGCGGAAAGTGATTCCATGTATTAGATATTGTTGTTCTTTTGTCACATGAATAAAGATAAGGAAAATGTTGATAACATTGGGACATATTATAGCTTTAAAATTTTTTTGAGAAAAGCCACTTTTGTTTGCATAAAACACTTTACAACTTTTAGATTTTGTTGTCTACTTGGACATTTTAATTTCTCGTCTACCTAGACCTAGTATATTCAACAGAACGCGTGCATGTCGTATGAGGCGACTAAGAGACACAGCCTAAACAGCTGATAGGCAACAATAGCATTCCCAAAGAGGGTTGACTTCAGACAGGCGGCCGGTTGTAAAATTAAAACCGAATCTTCAAAATTGTAAGGTTTCCTTTTTCCGGGCTTCGCGGCTTCACAACCTCGTACGAAACCAGAAACAGAAAACTAGATTTTCCTCTTCAAAGACAAATATTATAAATTTAACCTAAGAATGTAACCAGCTGTACTAAATCCATATCTCCTATTCCACGCCTGGTTTTCTATATGCAAATGGTTTTCCGACTTGCACCATTTTGTTAAGCCGAGTATAGACTGGGGGAATTCCACTTTTGATACTTTATTGATACCGAAGTCACGTAAAGGATCTTCCAGCTTGAGGGCCCAATAACAAGGGCCATAAAGTAGATAAGAAAAGCTCTAGAGTGCTGTATTGTCTGATAGTGCATACAACGCCTTAGTAGGGTTACCATCTTAATCATTATTTAAAAGCGAGGTTGCTACAATGCTGAATATTTAGCTCTTGATCCATTTAAATCCAATATTAAAAAACTACAATCCTATGTGCACAAACATATCCCACAAAATTGCACAGTGGTTTCAAAAACTTGTACTAGTCTCATTTGGAATAGAAAATATTCCAGATTTTCTGTAATACTAAGCATAGTTCATATTCATAACCGTGAACTTTGTAAATAAAATGGGTCCGGCCATTTGGCAGTCATTCTAACTAAGCCCTTGGCTAAGTCGCTCACACATTAGACAATTTTTTTGCAAGACAATAATCATTGTAAATATAATTTATTACGTGTAAACGAATACGTATATACGAATGAACAGCCGAATCGGAAAAAAAATTGACAATCGATTTCTTTAAATAAGTTAATAACGATAAGAATATAGGATTTTCCTCAATTTTATAAGTTCGGATGACATGGTTACCCTACCCACTTGAAATTCGAGTGGTCAGCATTTTTTGCACCCTGAAGGTGTAAAAGAGAAGACATGATTGGCACGCGCACTCGAAATCTTTTGTTGTTCAATACAACATTGTTCTCGACAGAGTAGTGAGAAATCCGGTTACCCTCTTGGGATTTTTTTCTTCAGATTATGTCGATATGATTACTTTTCTCAAATACGCTGAATGGAGTTCGTGACTACATATAATTAATTTAAAAGAATTCCTTTGAAGTTTACTGTCAATACATGTTCCATTCAGGCCTGTGAGATAATTCTTTATTTATGACTCAAAAAATATAAGTAGGTACATTTATGAAAGCCGAGTGATAGAATGACATGAATAATAAAAAATATTTATTACAAACTACTTGATCGTATTCCAAATTTTATTTTCAATTTCCAAAAATTAACTATAAAACTATTAAACTTAACTATATGTTTGGGATATCGAAATTGTGAACTTTTGTTATAATTTATTATTTAGAACTATTTTGTTTTAAAAATCGATGAACTAAGTGGGTCGAACTCGAAAAAATGATTTGCTGGGTCGAATATTTATCCATGTATCTCTCTACCACCTGAATGTTTCTGGTTTCTTCTGCCGCCATAAAGCATCGAAGCCCAGAGTCCGCTTTCCTACTGTTTGACATTGTTTCACTATAAAGTCGCGTGCCTCAAACAATTCAAACTTCCAAAGTTCCAACGACTTGAATTCAGGAACAATGCAATAAAGTTTATAACAACCTCTATAACGTTTGTTCTTACTCAGTATCAGATCGTGATGCTAATGACAGGAAGTTTAATTGGGGTTTACACGAATTAGGTTAAAATTAAGTTTTAGTTAAAGCTAGCTGAATTTTTCAACGCTCTAAATGTTGAATCCAAACCATACATTATCCCGCACTGTTCAAAGAACTAAATCAATTCAACTGAAACCTCTAAATTCAAGAAATAAATCATGTTTGCTGCTGAATTTGAGCCTTCATGATAAAAATCTCGGTGCAGCCATATAATTACATTGAAAAGTAGATTTTTAAATTATTGTTTTAGGAAGTAATATGTCGCAATTTTTATTCAGTTTGAAATACGAGTGTACAAATATTTTGTATAATCTTCAATCAACAAAATCGAAAATCAGAGCTGCCTGTTCAATTAACAATAGTTAAGTTACATATTATTTCGATTTATTTCTTGAATTTAGAGGTTTCAGATAGACATCAAAAAGGTTAGCTTTGGATTAAACTTTTATTACAATGTTTAGTTCGACACTCCCTTGTCCATTTTTTATTTTTCGAATAAATATTATCCATTTAATATTACACTAAATTAACCACCCACGTCGAGCTCGTGACGTCTTACTCCAACTGGGCTTTTATCTCCAATCAAACTGTTTGTGGAACTCCGTTATTGCAATAACTCCACTGACATCTATTTATATAGTTCCTAGATGTATACTCGACCATGCATAACTTAAAGTATACCATAATTGTATGGAGGATCCACGTAACTGTATCTCAACGAGATGTAGACATAACTAACTAAATAATTTAAGTTCGTAATTAAAATATTTGGGAGTCCATTGCACAGGCAGGGACAAATTCGATCGATCGATGCGTTCAATGAAACTTTTTTGAATGAGATTTTATGCGCAGAAAATCAATTAAATGTAATTCCGTTGCGTTAGAATTGGCTCCCAGAACTCTTGTTAAGTCAGTCGCTAGTTGTGTACTTTCTGCGCCATCAGCAGTACACATTTAGCATGTTATATTACGCTAGAAAGTCTATCCAGCATATATTCATACATGTCAGTGAAAATTTGTACTGAATGAAACTTACACGTGTCGCCAAAGGTGAAAGCAATTTCAGCTGATTAAGGATAATGAATCGAATAAACAAAAATTTACTCGTTATTTCGAAAAAACTGTACAAGTGTAAGGCTATAATAGTAAGCTATTTTATTTTATCTTTTGAACGTTTGAGTTTCAGTATGAGTCGCCGCCCTAGACTGGGAAAACACGATATCGTCCTGAGGATGTCGTACGTGACGACTAAGGGACAGGCTATTTGGCCTAGGCAGCTGGTAAGCAACAATAGCATTCATATTGATGTCAGGCAGGGGGCCGGTTGTAAAATCATAACCGAATGTTCTTAAGCTTTATGGCGTCACAGCCTCAAGCAACCGGGATCGTGCGGAGATAAGAGAGAGAGGGACATTTAAGCAGTATCTATTTGAAAAATAAAAAAAAATCCTATTATTTTGCAGGAATTAAAAATAGTAAATTATTCCTTACTTACTGACATAAAGTAAGAAGTATGTCGTTGGAAGAAACATTTTTTTGTTTCGATCATTATCTCCGCTGATCATTGTCTGCCACCAGGTGCCACAATATGATAACTCATTATAGTTCTTAAATAAGAATTTCTATGAAACCTCAAAATTTAAAATTAAAATTAATCAATAATCATGATTATAGATTTGAATTCAAAAAGATGTTTAGCATTAAATTTACGAACGAAAACTTTAAACCTTTATTAGAATGATTCTAAAAAATCTAGATGTTTACGAATAAAGTCTCATTCAGTCAATAAAGTAGTCATGTGTAAGTACCATGTGGGTGCTGTCTGCATATTCGATTGCACTTGTTGACTCCAGAATGATCGTAAAAGGCGATTCAGGTCTCAAATTAAAGTAAACCTCCCTGACCTAAGCATTTGCGAAGCGTGCGATGTGGCAACGTTGTTATGTAACCAATTACCACCTACCTGTAGGGTAGTGGGTTCGATTCCTGCCCACTCGAAGCCCACTGTTTCCTCTGGCGTATAAGGACGGCTAAGTAAATTAGTGTCAAAAATAAAGCTTGCCGCTGAATATAAACAAACAGGTGTGCATTAAAATGGAATCTGAATTAATCTACACTTCGCTACGGATGAACTATAAAGTGTGTTTGTTTGTCCTTTTTTCACGTCAAATCGAAGCATTGGGTTGAGGTTATTTTTTGTGTGGTGATACCACTAAACTAACTTGGAAAGCTACAGAGTGACATAGGCTCCTTATTGTTGCGGGTGGAGTGAGCTATGTAGTACAAAATAAAATCAATACCCTTTTTTTCCACATTTAACGACGTTCATGGCGTGTTGGTCACCACGAGACCGGTCGCCATCCGGAGTTTGTGGGTTCAAATCCAAGCGCGGGCAAATATTGGTCACAGATATTTGTCTGCAGTTCTGGACGTGTTGCGTGGAGGAAACAATTTCTACCCACCACAGCACCGTTGTTTATATTTTAGGACCACAGTCACTTCAAACTAATGCTATACTAACATATTAAAAACCAAATTCCTTTGCCGCGTCTGTCTGCCTATTCGTGATAAACGCAAAAACTACTGCACTGATTTTCATGCGGTTGTCACCAAATAGTATAATTCCTGAGAAAGGTTTAGGTATGTGTATAATATATTATGATTTTACCTGAGCGAAGCCGGGGCGGGCCGCTAGTATACAATATGCGCCGGCGCATAACGCAGCCATTACTGTCCGCCTGCTGTTTAATTGAGAAACCACTCAATTATCTATATTACCTATATTACTTTATACGCCTGTAAATAATTTTATTGACGTTTATCACCTATATAGTATAATACAAAGTCGCTCTCTGCGTCTGTCTATTTCTAAGTGTTCTTCTTTTAAACCGCGCAACGGATTTTGATTCAGTTTTCAATGTCATTTAGATAATTCTCGAAGTTATACATACATACAAGTTTATACATAACATAAATAATCCTAGTGAAGTCGGGCCAGCTCTCTAGTCATATACACTACTAGCGGCCCGTCCCGGCTGCGCTCGGATAATACCATAATAAAAAAGTTATCTATGTTACTCGTCTGTGTCTGTGCCAAATTTTATAAAAATTGGTCCAGTGGTTTTTGAGTTTATTCATTATGGATTCAGTATGGATTTATGCTTGTATGAGAACGGTGACAGGTGTGGCACAGGATATAACTTTTAGCGGGATGCAGAAGCCCTGTCCTAAATTATTTTCACAACGTCGACGCATTCCGTATTTGCTACTGTTTTTTAATTTAAAAATTCATAATCCTCACTAATATTATAAATGCAAAAGTTTTGTTACCTCTTCATGCTTTACCTACTCAACCAA
Organism: Plodia interpunctella; assembly: GCF_027563975.2. NCBI lineage: Eukaryota > Metazoa > Arthropoda > Insecta > Lepidoptera > Pyralidae > Plodia > Plodia interpunctella. The sequence goes on along the minus strand of NC_071308.1, from coordinate 5,770,540 downwards.
TCTTATTGAAAATTTGCATACACGTAGTTTGAAGTACCTTTCATCCTGGAAAAATAAATGTAGCCGTGGGAAATTCACGCGGGCGAAGCCGCGGGCAAAATCTACAAGAAGATTTCGATACCTTTACAGGGATTGAAATTATTCTCTCTTGTCTCTGCATTTTAAATATGTCTATTGGAAAAAAATAAAGCTATGGATGGATGGATAATCTCTGCTTTCTAAAATGTCCAACCGACTGGATGCTTCGTAATATAATTCCAGAAGTGTCGCGGATCCAGATCTTTCAAACGGAAAGTCTCGCTGTTATTACCACGCGTCCACATCCGATCGGTTCAATTTGTTGTGTTATTAGTTATGTGACGGGATGCCCAGCAGGAAGGCGGCAAATATGTCGCCGACGGCGTCGGTAATGGCGATCGTTTACTGAGAGACTGAGATAATGAATGTCATACTAGAATTTCATTTTTATACAAGCTATTGTGTCAGAAAAATCTTGTTACGTCTAACGCGTGACAAAAAATCCGTGCAGTAAATTTTTAAAGTTCCCTCGTTCAGAACCGATCCTATGTACATGAATACCATCTAACAAGCGGAAGAATGTGAAATCGAACTTAGAAAATGTTGATTACAGACAGACGGGACAGTTGAAACTTTAATTTAATAATAAACTTGACTTTCTTGTACAATTAAGGGCAGAAAAGTAACTCACCACCTAACTGACACTGATAGGTGACATTTTAATCAGTGTTAGTTAAAGTTAGTTGGTATTTGGCCCTACAGTCGGGGCTACAATCAATTGAAACAAATGAAACATAACCTAGTGTAGGTTATGTTAAGTAAGTTCTTCCTCCGTGATCCTAAACATACGGGTAACGACTTAATAAATAAACCATACCTACCTAAAATCTACTTTGAAATTAATAAAATAGGACATCGAAACTTCTTAGCTTGGTCGACTTTATAGAAAGCGAAGTCAGCATAAATAAAATTAATTAATTTACATTATTTTCGAATATATACTTCATCCACGAACTATTCAGATAAAAATAGCAACTTAGGCAGTTCATCTTAGACTAGAACGAGTAGGTGTACAAGTAAAATACATCTAGGTCACCTTTTACGTAAGGTGACTTATGAAATTGCCTAGAATCTGCAATTACCAAGCTATGCTCACTGCTCATCCATTCAATCAAGATAACAACCCTATTGAAATGACAAGAATGACCTGCTTTTCAATGTATTCGCGGTAATTTCGAAAAGTCTGACACTCCGTACGAATCGTCAGGTTTTTTTAATTCGCTTTTACTAATTTGATAGTAAATACTGCATGTTCATTGTATTGTAATCATTGTTCATCTTGCTTGTGAATTGTTTTTGCCACAATATAGATTTTTTAAGTACTTTCAATATTTAATTAATTTAATATTTGCTTTGTTTGACGGCAAACGCATTATTAGGAATCGAACGCATCGAAAACATAATAAGTACAGTACTTCTATATTATTTATATATTAATAATATACTTTTTACTTGTATCTATTATTATCAAAATTAAATTATAACTTGTTGTGATTTGACCCCCCCTACCGTAGGGGGAGGGAATGTACTTCTGATAAAAGAAAAAATAGTCTTAGTTGACCACTTGCAGCCTCCTTGCAGTAAGCATCACTGATATAAGCATCATGTCTCATTTGGGAAGTGGTGTTTGAAATTTATGTGTTTTCCTTCTTTATTTTATTTATTTATTTACCTTACTCTTACAAGTCATTTTCAATTGCATTTACAATTTGCGATCATTTCAAAAGTGACAAATGGAAGGAAAACGGTCGTTGTAAAATGTAGTTCCGTCCTTTCGGGCCATTTCCTTCTCCAAACGGTGGGAATCTCAGCTCGCTCGGACAAATTTACATGAGTATTACTTTCATCAACATGGATTTTAAGACCAGTGCTTCCGGATTTCCCTGATGAGTCCAACAAATTGGGAAATATGCGAATTCTCATATCAATGTAATGTAATTTAGTTTTAATTCTATTTATTTAGTTTTATTTTTATAGTTAAAATGTAAATTCTAATGAAAATGTGCTATCAAATTTTAATGTGATGTGAAATGTTCAATTCAAAAAGTTCGTGGTGTTTTTTTTATTATTTTCATTAACATTTAGCATTTTGTTGTGTTCTTTATGAATTATAATTAATAAATAAAATAAAATTTTAAAAATGTGAGACTACAAAGATGTTTCTGACTTCTTGCCGATAAACTCGTGAAATATGATTGGAATCGCAATTAAGGTTTATCGAGTCCTAGCAAGGAAGCATTTGTAGATAAGTACAGATCTCGTCCACAGATCGAGGTGATAGGAGGCTGGACATCCGGCGCGGGAGCTCTCTTACCCATATAATATATAGCTAGAAAAACCCAATAATGTCGAAGGCGTCAATCTGTCGCCGCCATAACGGAAACAAATAACTTGTACTGGCTTTTTCCTTTTTTATAAGACATTAGCGGCCCAGCCTGGCTTCGCTCGGGTAAAACATAATAATTTATACACCTAAACCTTCCTCAGGAATCACATTATCTATTTTAAAAAAAACCCACATCAAAATCCGTTTTAAAGATCTAAACATAAATACATAGGACAGACAGAGGGAAGCGAATTTATTTTATGTATGTATATATACATATTTATCACTGTTTTGATTGCAGCTGGTTTGAGTTTTGTGTCTTTTTTTTTTCTAGAAATAAATAGAACATTAACAATAATTGTTTATCTGTACTTGTGTTTAAAATACCGATTGAACCAATTACATATACGGAGACGGATGTCCTAAGATACCTCGCAAACCCCGTTAGACGCGGAAAGATGCCTAGTATGTATGTACTACCAGTGAATACATATATTTTCAGCTTTTTCTATTAAGTAATGTGTCAAGCCTCATTGCTCATTCATGCTCCGTTGTGACGACGGAACAAGTTATAGCTCTATTGTTTTCTATAGGTTTTGACAATGACGTACGTCGAAACTTCATCGCTCGTCGCAACTCTTTCCCTGTTACTTCCTCGCCATAGAGCATCGGAGACAAAGATCCACTTTTCTACTTTTTCTCCTGCTCGTCTCACAGTCTTTGGCATCCTAAATAGTTATAAAACCATTGGCACGCATATCATCATTGGCATTACGTCTTGGGTATGGTAGTCGTCGCGTCGCAATGCCACTATGTGATTTGGCTGCGTCTCAAATCACTGCGAAAAGATTCGCGCACTAAGTATGACTTAACTAGTGTCCCTCGATGGTCTAGTCAAAAAGATAAACAGTGACAAATCAGGTATTTCATATATGGATTAAAATGTATAACTTTTTAACCGAGACTTGATAAGTTTTTATTATCCGTCTTTGGCGGCACCAGGAGCGCAACCGCGAAACTGGTTATAGAAAAACAATGAAACAGCCGTCACCGAAACTATCCACGCCACACAAAAATAACTTTCTCAAACTCGTTACAAACCGGCGGCCATTCATTAAATGTAATTATTATTTTGTGAATGAAACCGCAGGAAATGTACTCGGCGCGGCGAATTGCGAGGTCTTTGCTTACATCAGATCACACTGACTTTGTTGCTGTGTAAATGTAAAGACGGGTTCACATTGAAGCTACCATCTTGCCAATAGATTTCAGGAATGGCAGGACCATTCCTATATATACTCGGGCTGACTTTATTACCGGTTCTGATGAATCCATTGACGTAGCTCTGAAAATATTTAGTATCCAATAGTGTATAATCCAATAGAATAATGTTTTAGAAAATATGAATGGATTCTATAAAATTTAACGTTTACTGGCGACATAATTCGTGTTAAATATTGAAACACTGTCACTAAGATGTTGCGTGGCAGAGCATAATTTATTAAAGTAAAAATATTGTTATAGTTCCTAGACGAAGTTCGAGTGAAACTAGAGTTTATATTGCAAAACTTAGTTACCCCGAAAAATTCGTTTGACAGTTTAATTGACGACATCAAATTTTACCGCGAATATTTTTGTGTCAGACACTGTGCACTAAGCCTAACATTCCTCCGCGACCACTATAACCAAAATCGTCTGTTTTTATCGGTAACCTCAAATACTCGTCTAAATTTCGAGCAGATTGTTCAGGCAATTATCAAAATGTGCGTTTCCCGTTACCAAATGATATCTTTTTTCGTTAACATTCTTAGTGCGTTGAAAGTTCAAATATTGGTGGTACAAAAAGGCCCCTTATTTATTCGATAAATACGAGCTAGTTTTTTAGTTGGTCCCGCGCCGTGCCTGCGGACCGGATACACGGCCGTGACCGGAAACCCCCCTTTCATCTCAAAATGACCGCATCGAATCTGTAAGAAGCAAAGAATTTTTCTACGCGGCTGGCCACTGGATATTTGTCAAACTCCCGGTGACTCGATGACATCACATCACGAAGCGAACTTTTTGTCATTTCTTTGGCTTCAGATATCATGATCGCGGATACGGCGGTCTGGGTAAAAACGCGAATTTTATTTGGCAACTTCCATGCACAATATTATAGTATACATTTTGCGACGCGCGATTCTTGTTTTCTTATAATTTCCAAAAAATCTTAATCAATCCAGGCATTGATTTACTTTATTTCATGCGCATAACTCAAAACATGTAATGCCCTGGAATACTCCTCCATATCTTCCCGTGGATGTCGTACTAAGCGATTAAGGAACACATAACTAAAAGGCAACATTATCATTCTCAAAGACGGGTGACATTAGTCAAGCGACAGTTGTAAAATTACAGCTGAATCTTAAACATCGTCACTACACCGAATGAAACTGGGAAGATTAGAGAAAGAGAAGCCAACAACTCAAGGATTTTTCTTTTGTTTTAGGCAAGCTGTACGCTTCGCTGGGTCGCCGCGGCGGCAGAGTAATAGCCAGCGACTTGCAAAGCGGATCTGCGTCGTTCAGGGTGCGGGCGCTCTTACCAGTCGCCGAGAGCTTCAAGTTCGCTCTGGAGCTGAGGACGCACACGTCCGGCTTAGCTGCGCCTCAGCTGCTCTTCAGCCATTGGGAGGTAAGAGAATATATCGAAACCGCGCCACTGGCCACGAGAGAACTACGGTCGGTGACAGCAGCAAATTCATTTCTAATTCTTTATTCATTCAATTCGATATACATCACTCTCTCATCATCTGAGCGGTTTCCCGGTTTCTTCCCAGCCATTGAGCATCGGATCATAATAAGGAATACCTGATAAGTAAAGAAAGAAAAATCGTGTGTATATTCCAGTACATTTATACTTTTTGCTATTTGTAAGTTTTATATAGATACGATGTTATGTTGTGTACCTACATAAATCAATAAATATGAAGATAAACAAAATAAAATTTACATCTGCTGACGAGTAGACATAAAACTACACATCTGTAGATTTGCCTGTCTACGCTCTTGTCAACTAAACTTTTTTTTATCAAAATATTTAATTATATTTTTGTTCTATTAATATATATGTACAGTCGACCGCCCGTCAAATTAATCTGCTTGGCTCTGTATGCGGTGATAATAGCGGTGAATTTGCAATGAATATGGGTTGCATCAAGTGCTGTTTACTGTATCTAAGTACCTAAGTGTTATATTTTGTTTCTTGAGCTCTGCATAACTTAAGTTATCTTAATTGAAGAAAGCTGTTTTTTTAATGGTTAGCTGGGAGAGAATGCTTTTAGCACACAGATATAATATTCAATGTAATTTTCTAATATGTGTGTTTTAACACCACATAAGCCATTTGTTTACGAATATGTTTTACTTGGATCAATATAGTTAATTACACTACTATATTATATTAAGCAGCAAAATAAGGATCTTATACTTTTATATTTCAGGTAATAGACATAGATCCGTTTTGGCGACCGCGAACTGAAGAGGAGTACCTCCATTGGGGGGAGAAGTGGGACGGGGTGAACAGAGCCAAGGCTTACATGGACGCCGTAAGGGCGAGAAAGGGATTGGCCACCGACAAGAAGCTTGTGGAGCATGCTGAGAAACAGAGAACGTTGTCTAGAAAGAAATAATATTCTGTGACGAGATGTGGAATTGTTAAGTGGAGAATTATGAATTAGTTTTTTACAGATTCCGGGTAGTTTCGGGCCGCGAAAAACCAAAATATTTTCTTACTCTGTGGTTGTTATCTGATAATTTTCGATATTTATATATAAATTTAAATATAATCTGTATGCCTAAGTAAACTGAATGCGTACGCACGCAGCAATTTTATTATTGTATGAGACGTGGCTGCAAATGTGCGTTGGCACCTTTATACTTCTGATAAAGGACTAATATTTTATCAGTGAAATTACGTGTTTCATAATTAGCAACATATTTTAAAATGACTATTATTTTAATATGGTACCTACCTACTATTTGTAGGTATTGTCTTTGTATCATTATATGTCGACTTAAAAGTAAATGTGGCCAAATTCAGTAAATACATATATATTTTTAAATATATAAACTAATCTGGATAAGTGCGCAGTAGCCGCGATCCATGTCTGCTTTCGATCTTTTTCTAACCAGTCATGTTAGAACATAACTGGAACATAATTTCATGACAAAATGTATTTTTCCAAAAGTTATCCCTAGTACCTAATAGTGTACGCTAGGTTCTTGATCTTTTAGTACTTAGTGCTCAATGAGTGGCGCAGTGGTAAAGTTCTTGCCACTGAACCGAGAGGTCCCGGGTTCGATCCCCGGTCGGGTCATGATGGAAAATGATCTTTTCTGATTGGCCCGGGTCTTGGATGTTTATCTATATATTTGTTATAAAATATAATATTGTTGAGTTAATGTTTCATAACACAAGTCTCGAACTTACTTTGGGGCTAACTCAATCTGTGTGCTTTGCCTAATATATTTATTTATAATTTATTAATACCGTTTAATTATAATGCATTAGTTGCATTTATTGTAAATCTGATGCAAGTATGTGGAAATTCAAAATTCGTATTTGGTAATATTTAGAAATAATTTTGTATGCTTATCCTATGTAACCTACCTAAGTTTAATTCTGAAAGATATCATACCAAGAGCACTGTCCCGGATAGACAGGGGCGCGGGTGGTTCAATTTCCGCTCGATTCCAGAATTTTTTCATCTCATTATTATTTTCAGAAATAAGTTAAAAAGCATGTGTGACTTGTATAACAAATCCATTTAGGTGTCATACCATTTTACAGACAGTTGAACATACTGTATTAAATTGTATTAGTAATTCATTTTACCAATATTCTTATTATTTCTTACTCAGATGGCTCAATCAAATATTGTTATTTATTCGAAATAAAAATATTAACGATACCAAACCGTTTTTTGTGTCCTGAAGTTCCTGTTTCACCGCTAAGTACTTATAAAGTATGAAAGCTTATATGTAATTATTAAATTCATGTAATCATTAAAAATTATGTTTGGCAATTATTAGATAAAAGAAACTGGCAAATAATTTCGGCCTATAACTAACAATAACAGATCTAGCAGTTCTGATTTTGTTCTGTTTATCTGTCAGATTACAATATATTTTATCCGAAAGTGGTGAAACAGGCCGTGAAAATAATAATTGACTTGAAGAGTTGCACAAACAAAATGGGATAACTATCAAAAGGGCTATACAATCCTATTAATTTAATCGTGGTATGATTCAGGTAAAGAAAAAAGAGTGGAAGATGAAAAAAAAAACTGTTCGTTTTGAATAACTCATCTATCTATTTATGTACAAACAACTCTGAACAAATATACAAAAAAATAACCGTAAACCGAACGTTAACAATTCCTACGCGGTAGAAATAAATTAACTAAGTATATACGAAACTTTACAACCACAGTACATTGCACTAAACTGAGCAGGTAGAAATTATTAAGATGCCCTAATCAGCCCCTATCAATTTACAATTCATCTAATTAGTTAATGACATAACAGCAAACTTATCAAAAAAAGTTATTCGTTTACGAAAATAACCCATATGGTGGCGGAAACTATAATTTAGAAACCATATAATAATGGGCTCGATTCTTTCAAGTCAATTTCATCAATTTTCTAGAACAGTTCAATCGATACATGTGATTGAACTTTAATAACGATTTTCTGTGAAAGCAGGAGCTGTATGATGAAAACTTTGAGAATCAAGACCCAGAGGTATATGTAGCTAGGTAAACATGCTTTGAGGCAAAAAATACTTAGAAAACCATCCCCACTAAGTTTTTTTTATAGAGTGTGCGACAAAAAAAAGACAGCTGTACAACATGTAATTATATAATTTTGTATCTTCTTGGGATCATCTCAATATTATAAAGCCTATTTCATTAGTAATCGTCCCATTGCTCATTCGTGCTCCGTTGCGACGACGCAGTAGGTTTTAGCCCCGTCGTGATTCGTTGTTGTTTGACACTGTCATGTAACAACTTCATACAATTTCTACGTTCTTCTGTATTGATCCGTCGACGGACGTAAACATGTCGGAGGACGTCGCAGCGCAACTGACCAATGGGAACACGCTCTAATTGGTAAGTTTTCTAAGTATGACACCCATTCACTAATCAGATTGAAACACAACGAACATTAAGCGACTTATAACAGGAATGATAACCAATGTCTATAAGTTTCCACTTGCCCATTTAATTGCGGCTAAAACTATGTATAAATAAAATATAATATTCTCACTGGTTCCACGTGCAGTCACCGGCAAAACGTATAACATAATATAAACTTCGGTACAGTCATAAAAGTAAATAATAATTATTATAATAATAACCACATGATCCTCCCTATACTATCTATTGTACAAACGGGCTATTTTACCTACGATTGGTATCTTATGCTAAGCTATACTTTATTGATTTTTATTAAGAAAATCATGGATTGTTCTCTAACAAGAATAAATATGGTATAGTGGTCTTTGGCAATATTAATTACATAAATAAGGTATAATGACTCTAATGTTGGCATTAGATTACTAACAACACAGAATTATGGTCGGTTCAGACTGAATTCGTAAACAGCACGTGCGTAAGAATTGTACGCACGCATACTTTTCGTAATGTATACGATAAACACGCATCCATGCTACATACGCATTAGGTCTGTACCCTTTACCATAGCCCCTGCGTTAATTAAAGGATCCAATCACCACAGGGTCCAAGTTATTTCCGGACAATTCTATAATATTATTAAACATTCTTAGTAACAAATGAATGAGGTGTTACGCAGTGCGGGCCCAACTTGTTGGAGTAAAGTGGTGACACTTTGGCACTGGTGGTAACAGACCAATTAGGCCTTCAACAATAAACAATTGTTATGAATTAAAATGAAAGTAACAGAAATTATATGTAGAATAAATTAAGTAGTGTACGGTTCCACTCTCGAGAAAAGTCCAATTTTCCACCCGTGTGACCATTTATTATATAATCCGTTCTTTCACTTCATTAGTACGTGCTATGAATTTTGTTCCTACTGGCATTTTGTCACTGGAGAAGACAAAGACAGCCTAGTTTTAATTATTTATGTCAACCTAGTTATTCAGAATTTAAAGCGGGAGTGAAACCGTAGATTTGACTAAGTTTTATGAACATTATATGAAGATACAAAAAAGCCATAGTTACAAGTAAATAAACTGCTAGAATTTATAAACTTGTACATTTAATTCAATTCTATTTTTTACATTCAAATCACTAGCTAGCCTGTACTATTTCAACTAAAGCTTTGACAAGAAGAAACAATAATCAACGAAACTCAATACTACAGTAGATGAATAGTAAAAAAATACTTAATACATTCGTGTTAATAAATCCAAACACACATTATACATTTGGAATTTCTCTGCCATTACAACATGAAATTAGTCTTCCGTGACTGTTGCCTGCCAACTCTATCCATCAATATCCAACTAAGTACTCCCTCACCTACCCTCAAATATAATTCTTGAGCTTTGCCGAAGACTAGAATAATTAAATTGTCATAAATAAGTTCACAATTTAAATTTTACTAACATTACAATCGAGAAGAAATAAAACTTGTAAATCAGTTTTTCCTAAAGGTTGTTGGTAGAGAATGCTTTTAGCATAAGTCCGCCCTTTATATTGGTAAATAAAGTTTGAATAAATAAATTTCAAATCATTTGGGGATAAAATATTCATTGACCATAATCAACAAAATCCGATGAAAAATATTAACTGGAGAAATAAAAATATAGAAATCTGAGCCACATCGAGACCATTGTAACGAATACAAGTCGATATTCGATGCTAATGTTATTACAGCTGGAACAATTGAGATTTGTTGTTGTTCGATCGGGGAATGTTGAATCGTTTATTCTTAACTTAATTACTAGCACCACTGCCTCTTTAATTTGGTCGCGTTTGTGTGCTGTTTAGTCGGAATCTTTACAGAAATATGCAAGGACAAAATATACAATCGACAGCATATCAACGTACCCTATATAATTCATTGCAAATTCGCCCCTATTAAATCAATGAGTGTAACTTGAAATGCGGTCGATTTCCCAAACCGCAAACTCTGTCTTGGCAATTATGCTACAAAATATAGACACACATTGAATACATCTCATGAAGAATAAGCGCACTATTTTATTGATTTTTAACTATTATACAGTCAAATAAAAGAGGACATAAGCTTAAAAAATAAATCACTAAATCAAAATTGTTCACAATATAGGTGGCAATTTTTGATAGCACATAACAGACAATATAAAAAGATGCTTTTAGACATCATACTGTCCTGAGCACGACTTGCAATTAATAGCATTATAAGCGGAACAAATCGACAGACTTTCGCATTTATAGTATTAGTGTGGATTAGATGAAGCAAATTTTAACTCTGTTTTTTAAATTCCACACAAGTTGAGCGCACAACTAAATGACACAAGTAAATAATTGCTACCACGAAAGAAACGTATAAATGAATCACACAATTTCATAGACTTTTTTCACTATGATAAAAATATCACAGTCAAAAAAGTCTCTGCAATTCAGACGCATAAAATTACCGTGAAATTAAGTTCCATATGCATTATTACAAGTCTTTTTAAAAAAAAAACAGTGTCTTTAAGCGCGTAAATTTCGTTGATTTATACTCAAATGGACTGTCCTTTAACCTTATCCTAATCCCTAACTGTGTTTGACACATTACAACACCATGCCTCATAGACACACTTGGAACCAACTATATATTTATTTACATAACATCACATTCATTAATCAAATTAATACAAACTCTTTGGACATTTATCTCTATGTATGTATCGATTTATGCTATCATAATAGATCGATATTAATCGATTACTAATTACGTTCCTAACTCGAAACAAACGTCCACTGGCCATAGTTTTCTTCAATTTATTAAATTTTTACTCCACGTATAAAATATAGTAAGTATAGCCTAGCTGTCAATGTATAACTTTACCTTTCAACACGCAAGAATGAGAGGTAGGGCATCAAATGAAAGGGACAGCAAAATCTACCACCAAGCTTCTTTCTTATAGTCGCAACTTCAAATTGAAAACGGATCGAAATGCCATCCAACTAAGCATTTTCTAGATGACAGATATTAAGAATCATATGTTTTATAGTTTAAATCTATTAAATACGTAGAATAAAATACTAATAATGTCCCTGACATCAGTCTCACTCAATTCCCGCGCGGTTTAAGCTAAATTGGCTAAAATGCTAGCATCCATTGCCGTAATGATAATGGCTAACGAATAACATATACCTTAACAGACGTCTATACAGTTTCTTTTCCAATAAATATAACACGTATGATTTGATATTTACAAGAAACAGTTTAAATGCTAACAATCATATATTGAGCGACAAAGCGCATAAAATCATACTCGATTCATTTAAAATGCAAAAAAAAAACAATCAACTTAGATTCCCCAAATCATGAAATCACTTAATTTTGAATGTAAATAAATGTATTATCAAAAAGCGGTCTGTGACATGAATTAGAGAATTATTTAAGCGAAGATAGAGATATTCCTGCTTAAGAATTTTTGTGTCGATTTTGCTTTTTGAAATTGCGGTAATTTCTTTAATATACATCAGCCACATCACAATTTATTTTGGTAACTGTATCTTTATAAAATGCCTTTTCTCGTTTTAATGCCCCCTTTTTGGTACCTATTTCAGAAAAAATATATACTCATAACTTAATATGCGTAACTACTTTAAACTTAATTCTGTTTAAACGGGCGTGAAATAAACTAAGTTATTTTAGCACACTCTGCCGTTAGATTACATCACTAGCGTTTCTAAAAACGTTGTGTTTTTTAAAGTGTTTTTAAAAACGTTGTATGTCACACTTGTGTATTTACTCGGCCTTGTTTTAGCACTCGACCTCGCCTCGCGCGATAATACGGCACGCTTGTATAACATTACACAGCATTATTGTAGCGCTCGCGCTCACCTCGCGCAACAAAACGGCTTGCTTGAATTACATTACTTAAACTTATTATAGCGCTCGGCCTCGGCTCACGCTTTAATACGGCATACTTGTATTATCATCTAAAACCTTTCAGTAATATTTTGACTGGCAAATTTCGAATAAATTAGCATAGGAATCGTCCATGACATCACAGCACAACTTTGATTCAATTAGTTGGGGGTCAGTGTCGCTAACTGAACACGGTGTCGTTGGGGACCTCCATCTCCATGGGCCCGCCCTGGGCCATGTCGGTCAGGATCACCCCTGACAACGCCTCGAGGGATTGTCGCACCTGGAAACCACAAATTCACATACAAAAACTAGTTTTTAAAAGTTTATGCGTTATTCCAGGTTATATTCTATCCGCGTACCAAATTTCATCGAAATCCGTCTAAACTCTAGAGTTTAGCCTAGCCTAGGCTAAGACTAGGAAATTACTTTCGTTTTTGAAAAATATGTAAAAAAACAGTAATGGTACGCCGACTCTGTTTAAATTAGTTTCTTCGGCATTTCTTCTCAAATGTGGTCGTTCCGAAATGACAGTGATTTGTAGCATTTATGATGATAATACTGTATATAAATACTATATAATTTAAAATTTGACGTGAAAAAGTGTTTGTGAAGGTCTAATCTATACATGTAACAAAATCGTAAGTGGGCTATGTACAGACATAGCATCAATATTTTTCTTTAATACCAGTAGTATGTACAGACATACTACTGGTATTAAAGAAAAATATTGATGGGAGTTCTTTATGGGACTAGTGCCAAAACATATTTTTTTTATTTTTGTTTGTCTATCTGTATTTTTGTTCACACATCACGCAAAAACTACTAGTGGAATTGGATTTTCACAGTTGTATAGATACCAGATTTGTAAGTTAGACTAACTTACAAATACGTATAAATTTCATCGCTTAGAACCCGGAATATTGACAATCATAAGTTATGAGCGGACGCAATAAAAATAAAACGCAGGCGAAGCCACGTGCAAAAGCTAGTTTCAAAATTTTTTGACGTTGAAGAATCTAAATCTCTTACTTTTATAGATAGATTGAAGATATATATTTACGACCAAGTTTGAAATTTTGAACAATGTTTTAATGCGTGTATTTATTTGTTTACTTAGATTTGTATTTGTTAAGACAACAAGTGACATTAAATTCACAAACCTTGGTGAGCAGCAGGAGGTTGGTGGTGAGGAAGGCGTGGAGCTCCGCAGCGGCGCGGCCGTGCAGCGTCGAGCGCCAGCGCACCATCTCCGAGTACAGCTGTTCGCCAGACAACTTGCTGACCTCGTCCTGGTGTTCGGACAAATGGTTACAATTTGGGACGACCGCTATTTATACGTTGAAAATCAAATGTTTGCGCAGAGTCGACTATAAGTTCATAGGATTTGAACCGGGGACCACAATAATACATACAAGATACGGATATAAGATCTGTGTCTGTACCTAGTGCCACTTTGCTACTTATATTTCACCATCGATTCGCACCGGTATTCTTCCTCATAGTCGTATTTCTGGCTGAGGGTCGCGGTCATTACGTGGAATGAACATAAAAAATGACTTTCTTAGCAATATTGAGTGGTTTCTTATTGCTTTTTGATACAAGTTACTAACAAACCAGAGCGCAGATTTCTTCACGATGTTTTCCTTTAAAATTATCGATGAATAAACTCTTGTGGCACGGATTTTGGGATTTAAGAACTTGGGACCTTTCGGTTCACATGCTTCGTCACCATTACACCACCGCATCTGTAAGGATGAGCGCCGTAGACGATGAGATACCTGCGGCTGCGTGAGCACTCTGTACAGACGGAACAGCATGAGCGTGGCCGAGCACGCCAGCAGCAGCGCGGCGGCGAGCAGCAGCAGCTGCCAGCGCGCCCGCGCGCGCCGCGGCCCGGAGCTGCCTGTCAGCAGGGCCGGCTGGATCACCGCCGCGCCTGCTGCAATTGATAATAATCGGTTAAGGCAAAGTTTCGAGGAGATTCCGTACGCCAAATAAGGTATTTTTCCTTAGTCTCTGCATGGTCTCTGCCCACAGGCAAAACAGGCATGATGATACATTGATATATTTATCCGCTCCAATGTTAAACATTCAATGTGGTGTGGCGAAGCGGGCTAGTGATGTGACGTAGCGATATGACGAAGGCGCAAACATGGAGGTACAAATGAAGGACAGAACGGTAACAACATAAAATATATTTTACCTACCTATTGTTTTATCAAAAGTCGTAGAGCAAACGATGTTGTTCATGTGTGTGTGAAGTAGAGAGGAAAAAATTAAAAAAGCGCACCATGGGCATCGACGCTCAAGGGCTGATGAAGAAACCGGGAAAACACTCAGACAAGAGAGAAAGAGAAACTTTGTTGTTCATAATGTCAGTTTTCTATTGCTTGCTTCTCTTTGGTCGCTAATATTTTAATTAATTATATTTGAAATTTAGTTACGAATAAAAAATCACAACACAATTCGTTATTCAAAAAACTAATAACTGAACTTCGCCAAAAATAAATCATACGTTATTAGAAAACGTTTTGTCAGTCGCTGTTTCAAACAAACCATGTCCAACAGTCGACTCACCGGCGGCAATGAGCGCTTCGGATTCCCTCTTGACCGGCGCGGCGGTGACGTCACGCTCGGCGCCGCCTGAACTGCTGTCGTCTTCGGGGGAGTACTCTGACGCGTCCAGTTCCACTTCCGAGACGCGGAGGTCCTGAAAACACATTCTTTATTCAATTGACTTACTGGGTAACGATAAACAGATATATATTTGATCTGATTTGACTAGTTGGAAAGTAACCAATATTAAATGAAATATTGTTTTTTAATTTGACTTCATCATAGTTCTATTCCTAATGGCTGATAGTCGTGGTCATTGCGTAGAAAGAAACAAACCGACACTATTAAGGGAATGGGTTGTCTTCTCCATTTCATACATAATTTGACAATCAACCAGAGTACAGATTTCCTCATGATGTTTACCTTCACCGAAAAGTACCTGTATTGTAAATTCGGTTGTTTTTTCCTCACCTGTGGTTTAGGCTGCGCAAGCTCGGGTCCTCTAGCCACTTTCCAGACATGCATCATCAGCTTATAGGTGGAATCCCTGGACAGCAGCGACCCGAACACATGCCGCTCGTCCCGGGTACACACGCCGACCGCATTCGGGATTATCCGGGCAACTTTCTCTTTCGTTATCCGCAGGACTGATGTGGTAGGGATCAGCAACTGAAACGAGAGATTTTTTAATTGAGACCGGTCTAATAAATGGACCACGACCCCATAACAGAAACGGACACAACACCGAACAGCAAAAAATAAAAGTGATCACAACGCTTCCTCACTCGCCTGGCTCAGCCCCGTATATAGTCACATAACATTTTGCTTCGAGCATTTTTGAAAAATTACAGAAAGAGAAGAAGCTTTAACAAGTAAAGATAAATGAGGTATTGCTAGAAATATATTTTGAAAAACATATAGACTTTTAAATATACATATTGATTTCACATATTTTAATAAAAGGTGTGTCGCACAGTTATACTAAAAGTAATGGTTCTAGAAACGCGAAGTCTTTTGAATGTCAAGCCATTAAGGAAATTAGTTTACATATAAACAGGAACTTGTAAAGCATCAATATAAAAAATTGTTAAAACTATGATGGGAAGTAAAACTAATGAAAGTTATATTTTTTTTACCGTCTTTTAATCCATTGCAATATAAATTTAATTCCATTTTGGGACTCCGATGGGAAATTCCATAATTACATAACTTTTACCCGAGCATATTTAAATTTATGATATACATATAGAAAAAAACACTTATTTTGGACTAGTTTGCGTTGAGATCTGTGTTCTGATTCTGATTGAGACCTGACCTGCCTCCATTCCTGACAATTGGTTCAGGGCCAATGCGCGACACTCATCGCTTACATGTGTGTAGGAACCGAATACAATCAACAGTTATTATTTGGGCACTAAAGGCAATTGCAACACTCATCCCATACTTTTAAACGAGCAATATTAACAAAAAAAAGTAATCAATTTTTCGAAAACCGATTAACGATTTTTCCATATTTTCAAGTAAAAAAATATAATGCTTACATGCATTATATTTTTTATGTGAAAATATGAAAATATGTGACCATATTTTCAAGAGATAATTTTGCATTCATAATATTAGAATTAACAAAACTGTTGTTTATGAGGTCAGCTTTCTGATCTTGCTGGGGATTTACAAGTAACCCTGTATTGTCGATATATATTTTTCACGACATGTTTGGACCACGAACATTTACATATAAAACTATGGCCCTGTCCGCACTGCAAAATTTCACCGCGCGGAATTTACTCGCGCGAATTATATTCGAACTGTAATTCCTCGCGAATTTAATACGAATACTCTAGTAAGATTCAATGTGTCACAGAATTTCGAGAAATAAATCGCGCGGTGAAAGATCGCACGCGGGCGGACACGACCTAATATAAAAATACGGATATATTTTTTCCGTAGATAGGCGATAAGTACCAACCAACTATGACAGACAACGGAACTCATCAAAAAGCCTTAGCAAATGAACAAAACGCTTTCCGGTCAACCGTCAAGGCGAGGCGAAATAATTAGTTCAATGGCCGTAATACCGCGGGCTATGTAGCTAGCAAATATTTAGGTCAAGGAAGATTACGGCCGATGGACATCGCACTTTAATGCGATGTTCGATTGTATTTTGTCACGTGTTAAACACGTGGCGTCAGTGCTGTGACTGTAGCAACATCGGTGTTGGACCAGTGATTTCGGTGGTCACAGGTTCGAATCTTACTCGTGTCTCAATTACTCGAGTATAAATTTATATGTGTGTTGCATATCTTTTATCCGGCGGAAAAGATATGCAGTATCCACACTAAATCGTCACACGTCGCGCGAGTAGCAGATATTGTACCAGTTGTATGTATAGGCGGAGTCTTGTAATTAGCATATGCATAAATGTCTCCTGTGGTATTTTGAAGTTATCGCTATGAATTTAAAGAAATTGACACAAAATGAAGCTAGACGGGGCCAACCCGCTCGGTTGGCCTAGTCTTAACACTGAAGATGAGTGAGTAGTGGGGCGACGATTTTCCATTTAAATTCAAGGCAATAGAATTGAGTTTCCTTGCAAAACTTATCATACAGCCTGAGATTTTCTTAAATGTCCTAAAACCACCTAGACTACTTATACCACCTAGACTAGTATTGATACTGATACTTTGAACTTGACACCGAAAAATATTGAATATCAACTTTGTGCCATAAAAGAATCACCCACGCAAAACGTGACGAAAACCATAATGCGTTGCATATTGACCTTTATCAACGTGGCATATAGTTGCAATTAAAATTGAAGCAAAATATGGAACACTGAATTTACTTCACTCGATTTATTTTCGAGTAATATTACTCTGAGAATGTACATGTATAAACTGACTAACACTATTATTTAAACTAGCTTTATTTCGCGACTTCGCGAGCGTGAATTCAATAAAGAATCGCCGTAAAATTTTAGTCATTATTATAACGGTAATGCAGGACTGGTAAAAAATATTTGATTTAAATTCATATTACAAATTCAATTGTTAAACAATATTTTAAAATCGTCACAGCCGGCGTGGTCTATGCGTTATCTGGCTCACCTTGGTCACATATCCGAAGACGTTGGAGTAGAAGGCGAAGTAGTTCTTAGTGATGTACAGGTGACCTTGTAAGAGCAAGTCCCCGACCAGGGCGCAGGAATAATCTGGAGAAGAAAACAATCGAATGAAAATTAATATTAATAAGAACCTAGAAAGTCCCTAGATCTCCTATGTAGCATTGTGTAGGCCCATGAGACATTTATTGGTCATCTGGCCTCCCTCGGAAAAAAGGCAATCAATTATCAAGTTATTTTTTCGCAGGTTATATAAATTTGTATGCGAATACCGTTTATAATAATATTCAACTCGTAAAGTCTATATGTATAATGATAGGATGAATCCTTCAGATTTTACAATGTTACATAAATACATAATACCTACTTACATAATTTTATAACGAAAGAAGGTCAACGAACAGAGGTAGGGGTCGAACCGTTAAAGCTAAGTAGCTATACCTATATAGAATAGGAAGGTTATAGCAAACAGCCGTCTCTAAAATAGATGCACGGTAAATCTTTCAACATATACAGTGTCACGTCGTTACCCCTTGCGGTTATCCATAAGTAAAGTTAAATCTTAGAATATATCTGTCGATAGCATTGTGTCATACATATGTTAAGATGGTAAAAACGTTTAATATTTTTTGTGATTTTATGTTTTGAGGAAAACCACATGCCGACATGACCCCATTACAAAGTAAATGATGAAGATATAAAATTGAACATATACTAATAATGTATGTTTGTACTTATAGAGTTCCAAGAAAATCTACTTTAAGTTTTACTGAAGGCGAATAGACGTGACATATGTATTGAATATATTGAATGTGAACAAAGAATTTTATTACATAATGAAAGATAATTATCTGATAGGTACCTATCAAATTTTTCTTAGAAAAATATTAAAATGGGTTTGAAAGGTTGCAGCGATAAAAAAAATTACTACTCGACGAATTGTGATAAAATTTAGCACAGAGATAGACTAGATTTTTAAGAGCCACATAGGTCAACTTTCATCACGAAAAAAGAGCAGAAGTCGCGTGCGGCTAATCTGTATCACTTCATGTAACGCCGAAACATCCGAAATATTAAATTACGTGGGCGTTTAACATCGGTACATTATTTATCTGAGTAAGTCTGAATGTTTCTCTTTTTGTAATATTCTTTTGTACCCAATAAACATTTTTTCTTTCTTTCTAATAATGAAAGGAAAACTAACAATTGAGCACTCGTTCCTCGGGGCCGACCTGCGGGAAGTGCCTCTGAAACTTCTTCTGGCGGGACTTGCTGGGGGGCTTGCCCTCCGCCTCCCCCTCTGCGGTGAGGGCCGGCGCTCGCACCGACGGCGCTGACCCCGACAGAGGCTTCAGGACTTGTCTGGAACATACAAACACATATTAAATTACACGTACATTTTTAAATACACACATCCGATTATCTCGCGCCAAAGGAGATGAAAAATATAGAAAAGCGGACCCTGGGCTCCGACGCTCAAAGGCGGAAGAAGAAACCGTGAAAACACTAAGATGAGAGAGAGAGAGAGAGAGAGAGAGAGTGACGGGCATTTCTTAAGAAGTAAAAAATCACAACCGAATCTTTAAAATAAGGTTTATAAATGTTTAATGCTGACTCCAGGGCTATGTCACCGCTCTTTGATTATACCTATGCCGCGAATCACTCGGAGATAGTGGATATAAACCTAGGATCAACAACAACGGTAATGCTTTTCATAACAAAACGGTCATTACTTTATTGTGGTTGTAATGACCCAGTGTTTATAGTGCAAGTGGAATAATGACACAAGTGATCGATATCGATAGTTGTCAAACACCAGTTAATATGGCGGATGAACGTCATTTTGTGATTTGTGTGGTTTGTAATCACGCGATATCTCCTTAGATGTCGAACGTAACACTGTCGAACTGGATTGGATTGGAAATGGTAAAAAAAATGGTTTCTTCTGTATTTTAAGTTTATGGCTTAATACTTTTTTTACACTACTAACAATACAGGCGATAGGCCACCTATGCCTGCAACACCAGTGGTGTCACACGCGCGTTGCCGACTTTGAAGCCTAGGGTATTTTGCCACAGCGCCATTTAATTACATTGTCTCTCTCACCCTTCAAACTGGAACATAACAATTCTAGTACTGCTGTTTGATGGCAGAAATGGATATGATATAAATGTTTAGGCCATGGGCTCCAACGCTCAATGGCTGAGGAAAAAAACCATCAAAACGTTCAGATGAGAGATTTAGACAACAGTTTTAAAAACAATACAATCAGTAATTACTGAAGTGTTCATTTTAAAATTTGATATGAATAAATAACGAAGGATGTGATCATAACATGTGTCATGTGTAGGTACAAGTAAAATAAATAATAAATGTATCATAAGGGCATATAAGATATGGAAATGACAGGTGCCAAGCCAAGGGCAATAACAATACCTAACAAAAATGCGACAATAACAACGTATGTATACAAAACAAATAAAATATATTCATCGAAAGGTATTCATTAATTTGTTAGTAATTTGTGGAAAAAGGAGAGTACTTGGGCGCAGCTAGTCTATACATGTAATTAAGTTGAGAAATGTAATTAAGACCTTCATCCCTTTCACCTTTTAGATACTCACAAAATTCGCCTACGAACCATCTTAGTCACTTAGATACACAAAATTTCATATTATATAGTCACATAAAATGAGCATACTTCCTTGGAAAGAACACTCCCATCTTGCCACAACCTGATTCCGAGTCCTCAAAACCAAAGACTGACCGAAAACCTTGTTTGTTCCAGGTTATATGCATTCATACAACATTGAGATCCTGGGCAAAAACACGGCCGCACAGTCATCCAGAAATATGCCTTATTACGACTGCAGAAAGAGATGGGGCGGTCTTTGTTCCCAATACATAAAACATTGCATGGGCATGACGCTCGTTCGACGCAAGTTAAATATTGAATTTTAATATGACACGGATTAAATTGACTGTTATGTCGTTTGTCATTCAGGGATGCGGAAAGTTTTGGAAATTTAAGCCGTACTATTAGCAAGGCAAGTCGTTTGAAGGTGTCAGAGAACCTCCACGCGCCAGACCTGAATCTCAACTAAAGCATATAATCCTTCTTTTATAATTAAATTACAATCTTCCAAAAAAAAACCCCAAACTTCGCCTGTAATTACAGATTGTGACGCGAAGGGACAGCGCAAAACATAAACCTTACAATTTTTAAGATTCACCTGTGATTTTACAACCGTCCATATTCCTGACGTCAACTTTGGATATGTTATTGTCATCTATCAACTGCCATATGCCCTTAATCGCATCATATGACGTCTATGGAAGGATATATGGGATGGTCCTATTTTAGGACGGAACCACATATCACGCTACTAGAAAAATAACCACATGTACACTACTCTTGTCACTGACTTTATGAAGTGAATACTTGACCATAATAGAAAGGTTGCAGATTCCATATATGTCCATGTGAGGCAAATTTAGTTTTTATAAAATATTTAATTATTGATCAAATCCATTGCCATTCCACATTCCTGAGCTGACGTCAATACGATAAACGGTTCAAAAGTTACCTAAATCGAATTATCATACGACGATTATGTAAACAGACCCCAATTAATTCATACTTAACATTTAATTCAATGTGTTTCAAATAGAAACGAATGCATAAACTTTTTACTGAGTGTCAGATTTTATTCGATTAATCCTAGTATCCTAACTAACATTATAAATGCGAAAGTAAGTTTGTTTGTTACCTCTTCACGCTTTATCTGCTCAACCGTACATCTTGAAATTTTACATAGGGTACCTTTCACCCAGGAAAAATAAACGTTCCCGTGAGAAATTAACACGGGCGAAGCCGCGGGAAAAATGTAGTTCTGTATACTTTATTTCGTTGGTTTGATTACATTAATATGCATACATAAATAATACTTAAATGTCACAGTCTTTCCGTCTTTTAACTGTTGAACCGACTTTATATTCCTAAAAGAGTTCAAACATAGACAATTTTTTTTTCATATTAAATCCACTCCCGGAGACATGGGGCTTGAAAGTTTGTATGACAAACGTTTCCAATACATTTTAGCTTAAGCGGAGCCGTGGAAAAGATCTAGTTTATAATAAAATGTCGTATACAAAGAAGGAATCAATTTGTTCAAATCCAAATGAAGTAGACCTTATCAAACATTATAACTGTTCTGATAAATGATTACCTAGCTATTTCACAACATTCATATAATACGAATGATATCATAGAATGATATTAGGTTTAGCCTCGTGTAGCCAACCAAGACCAGATGCAACTAGGTGCAGATCTAGATCTAGACGAAATTATAAAGACTTAATCTAGGTTTAGCCGAACGTAGGCAGGCTACACCCAGGTGTAACCGAAACATATACAAAATGGTGTTAAAAGAAAAAGCTAAGCTTACATATTTTACCGAAAATGGGCGTGCAAAAATCATAGAAAATTCGTGCACCATTCATATTTAATGATTTAAACATATATCATTATTTAAAAAATAATATTTTCTATATCTCTGGTAAAGCGTAATGGCACGAATATGAAATTAATGTAAAAAATAACATGTACGACAAAAATAACACCATTATGTGCACAAAACAATAACACAATGTATATTGACTAATATACCTCTATAACGTACTTCGAATTTACACTTTATTTTTATCGTGATTCATCGGTGATAATAAATATCTATTTATCAGTCACTATGTCATGATTGTCATCGGTTTTATTAATTATTTTATCTACATATTTAATAATGTTATCCTAATTCAAAATGTATGAAATTGCAACTAATATTTCGAACATGGGTTTGTTTATTTGATACCTTTGTCAAACAATCTTCTTGAAAAGCAAGTACGTAATAATATCGTAAGAAATACGGATACGGATATTTCATCCCGGAAAAAACACTATTCCTGTGGGAAATTCGTGGAGAAACCAACCAAAAGCTAGTACATTCATTGCCATACTAATATAAAAAAATTGTGTTTCTCATAATAGAGCATTGTTTTGAGGTGATTTTTGGGGTGAAATTAAAAGTGCAATAGTTTTTGCCGCAGGCGGAGTCGCTGGCAATAGCTAGTTATACATATAACTATGAAAGCATAGTGTTTTTATGGTTCGTGAAATACAGGGCAGTGGGTCTGGCTCGTGAAGCTGAGCAACTTTCCAATGAAAGCTGATCTGATCACTAATTTAAATGAGAAAACAAATTATTTTTTGTTTCGATATTTTCCTATTCTCTCGCAATAAGTTCATTAAAGGATGGTGCGATATACAGCACTGGAGTGAGCGTTGTGGAAGAAATAGAGAGGTAAGTTTTTGCCCAACACAGGGACATAAACGGCAAATATTTTTTTTCTTCATTATTATAGTCAGAAAGAAACCATTGAAGAAAATAATCACAATACCATAAATATATACTAATAATAATGTCGTATAAATAATACTGATTTAACATTATTGGTAGAACACGAGTACCAAAACATGATAGAGTACTAAGCATTGTTGCGGTAAGTTAACCTGTACTACTATACCATCTAAACTACTCGTGTACTGTCCACCAAGCTTTAGTCCGAGACAAAGAAAATTAAAGACAACGAGCTAGCGTAGCCACGTGAGATAGAACAAAACACTATTTCCCGATCTATCTCATACAAAGCGACAAGATAAGCGTTTACAAACCAGGCTCACGTTGAGAGACAAAATATATTAACGCTCTGTTGCGTTTCTTCTCGTGTGTATCTTTAATACCCGTTTCTCTTTCGTATATGAGCCTAACGCAACACGCGTTTTCTTTGTATACGGAAAAGTCTGACACCTCGCTCGAAGAGAGAGAGAGAAAGACTATAAAGTGCTTGCCATCTTACCCATCACTTGTAGTCCCATTTTCGCCACTCGACTCGTCAGAATACTCGAAAGATGCATTGTCCACCATCGTTATCAACTTGATATCACATTTTTCACGTCCACGTTAGTTTATATTCTAATTTCTATGCAAACCGTCCTGTTTTTATGTAAAGAAATGTAAAATGCGTTGCTTATACTGCTTATATTTATTTTATTGTAACGTATTAGACCCGATAGAGATCTATGGAAGCAGAAAGGGTAGGCCTTTGCCCATCAATGACACTCAAACAGGCTAAAAAAACGTATTAGAATTAGAAATAAATAATATAATATTAGGTATAATGTTATTTTTTAATTTTTTAATGAAAAAAATTTAAATTTGGGATTTAATTTTTATTACAACAACAAAATATAATAAAAAAACATGATAGTAATTAATAATGTTAAAATGAGTAATGAGTTTCTTTCGGCGTTCCCGTACAGGAATGGTCGTTTAGAAATGCTAATATTTTGTAGTTCTGAGAATCATAATAAGTTTATTTTTAATCAAACCTGCTCTTTCTGTTTTCTAAACTTTAAACAAACTCTTCTGTTTTATTCAATTAAAGAAATTGTTTAGATACTTCATATAAAAAAAATGTTACATATTTCTAACCGCGTACGCAACAAAACAAAAATTTAAAATTTGACGTAAAAAGTGCCAATGTTATTTTTGTAAGCGATAGTTCAGTTCAGTTTCAGTCATTTCTTAATCAACTTCAACACAAAAACATGTAACTAATAACGATGAACTTTATAGAAAGGTTATCTTCATTGAAACTTTTCAAATATCATTTATCAATCATTGATGACCCTAGCCTAGGGTTGAAATCACTTCTACTTATAAGGTTTTAACTACAAATATTATTATTCTTTATTTAGAGCCATTAGCGTTCCACTGCTAGGCAAAGGTTTATGTAATAAAACTGATTTAACGTTAATGCATGTTTTAAAAATATATTATTTTTAATCAAAGTTTATCGACTGGATTAGTTTATGTTGAAATTAAAACATAAACCGATAAAAATATAAAATATGTAGAGCAACATTATAGGGCACGACAAATGTTTGTGGTCCCAGTTTGTCAAGATAAGATATCACGATTCTATCAATCATCTTTAAAGTGCTAATCTACTCGAATCAAAGGCAACCAAACAACTTTTAGTTTTGTCGCGTTAGTCAAGGACGCCACACTAGGTCAATAGACACTAGCAAGCCAACAGTTTACACACAAAATAACCTAGTATTGTACTATCTGTGATATCACTCAACCAGCATATTCACTGCCACATGTTGTATACATAATTGCAGTACAAAGCTAGCAAAACACAGTATTCAGCACAGATCACGAACACCGTCGTGATTTTCCACATTTCTCTCCACAAAACAGCAACTATGTTTAACACATGTTCCGTTTCTAAACTTATGCGAGCAAATACACTGTTATCTGTCCATTTTAAAAGGGAATTTAAATTATTTATAAAAAAAACGAGTAGTTAAAACGGCTGTATAAACAGTTTTACGCCTAAAATAGAATAAATTGGCCGAACGAGACAGTGTTCTGACCACGGCACGGGCTCAAGAATCACTGTGCGCGAACATAATAATGTGTACAAACCCGTAACCGAGATATATCGATCGTATATCGGCTGCGGAACAATTTATCGCAAAGATAAGATAGAGAGAGGTCGAAACCATCCAAACGATAATGTGATTACATGCTTTCAGTAGATTTACCAAACGAAACATTAGAGGAATTTAAATGATTTTCGTGATAAATGAAAAAAATAAATACCGCATATAATTCGATTTGACACTAATGTCAAAAATGCGGGAGAGGGGGCGGCGCTTAGATTTCGCGATTAGCAAAAGATCCGCGTCACCTGATACATTCACTACATAAGATGTCGCGCAACGGTACTGTGTGATAGACGAGCGATTACTGGTGGCGTGCACAATGTTTGGAACGAAGTAAAGTCCGTCCGTTTATAAACACGAGCTACGGTCAGACAGAATGAAGGAAAACATAGAAACTTAACCATTGTAGAACCATCATGAGGAACGGAACTAAATTATTTTTACTTTTATAGCTTTAAAACGAATTTAACTGTTAAAGTTAATGTTATTGATTGACGGCGCATTTCGTGTTCAACGCTAGAAATGTAGACAATAATTTGATCAATTATAGACAATAAATTGTATCAAGGGTACAAGGGTAAAATTAACAGAAAAAGAACTATCACCCTCCAATTCCTCCATAGACAAGAACTGTCGATTCGAAAAGCTCATCTTTAGTCCCCTAAACTACTTCAGAAACTTAATCTAGCTTATGGGATGTGTGTTTCATTAGACGCAGTCTAAAGTGAATAGACAAGTTCGTATTGTTTATTTTGCTTTAAACACTTAGTGTCTTCTTAATAGTAAGGCGAATGGAATTTTGGAATTAAGAGAAGAATCGAACTATTATGAAATATTTCATTGGAGTTGAAATTGAAATGAAAAATAAGAAGGCCTAAGAAGATGGATATATGTAGACTTTCATCTATATATGTATATGTTATAGAATATAGTATCGCTGAGTTGGTATCCCATAACACAAGTTTCGAACTTGCTTTGGGGCTAACTCAATGTGTCATTTGTCCTTATACCTTTACCTATATAATGCATTCGGCAGAATATGGTCATGAAGCTAACAAACCGTTAAGTAAAAGCGAAAGAAATTACTAATATACTTTACCGACTGATATACAGTATATAGTGGAATGACAATAAACAGGTGATAATGAAACAAGAATTCAAAATTTTAATTTATTTCCATCGAATTTATGAGTTAGCAACTGTTGGAAAATTTCCTAGCCCGTGCGACATGGTTTTAGAAAATGACATTTTAGGAAGCTGTCTTTCTCAGCTTGAATAATAGTTCGATGTGGTTCAATTAAAAACACTCTTTCTTCCCCATGGCCTCATCATGGCCTTTACAGAATAATGCCTTTACATCGAATTAGATCAAATATAGGTATTATTATTACAGGCTTACATGTAAAAAAGCTGTTATTCTAGATTTATAGGCAAAGATAAAAATATAGGTCCTATTATTTAACATTCTAAGACTTTATTATGCAGCAAAAGTTCACAATCTGTGATAATATTTATCAGTCTATATAGAGGAATTATATTTATTTCTTGAAGTTAATTCTATTATACACATTCACAGAGTTGTATATTATGATTTGAAACAATCGCCATTTATATAATTATAACAGATATTGTGTAATCTGCTATCTGCGTCTGAAAGAATGCGCAAACTAAATCTTATTATCTACATTATGGCAGCAAGTTATTAACGCGAACAAAGAAGTCTTGTGTTAATTAAAATGTTAATTTCATCATTAAAACAATCTACTTGACAAAAAATGTTTAATGTGGATTTCATTCACCTTTTTTGTTGGAAATGATCTCAGCAACAGTGGATGAAATGGATCAGTTTCTGGGATCGGGACCCGAAACCCGTAACCACTAGTTTGAGGTTCCAAATCATTGAGCTTATCCTGCTTATGGCCCATTGGTTACTAAGATATATTTTACTTTAAAATTACGCTTCACAGTAACTCCTTGCTGTTTGCGATACCCTACCCATCCATTTGACGAATTGGTTATCAGATACTATTGTCCAAATATTCGATACATTTCCTGCTCGACGTTATCTAGAACGAAGGACGTGTTATAATATATGTGACTACTTATAAATATTTCGATCTAGTACCCATTGGTTCTTTATAATTTGGAACCTAGAAGGGCAGGTTATTCGGCCTCTCATAAAAAACAGGACCTTTGGTTCGAAGGTCATATGTCCATAGAATTTTTCTTTTACAGCAAACTAAACATTACGTTTACCATATTGAAAATTTTCGTTCATCAACTCAAATTTTGTATAAATTTAAAATATGAGATATTACTACGTCAATTGTTTCGTAATTTTAATTTAAATGTATTTCTGAAATCATTTTAAATATAGTGCAAAAATATTAGGAATTCTAACTTAACAGAGCGAATGACAGTCAACAGGCCCACGTATCCTTTCTCATAGCACATATACTCAGTCTCCAAGAGTGCATATTATTTCTCATAAGATATTAGTCTTAAAGTACTAATATTTTAAAATGAAATAATAGTAAACCTACATACATGTACGAGATCAGGTTCCCAATCCTCCAGAGAGATTGTTGCCCATCATTACGACTGATCACCTCAGTCTTATGATCAGAAGATGTGGTGGCATTATCCATATTCAGCATTAACATAACACACCCTATTCAAAATCACATTTTCATATAAAAAGCCACACTAACTTATAACATGTGTTGTCCAAACCGCGACGCAAAAAGCACTGATAAAATTAATGAAAGATTAACATCGCTTTCGATAAATCGATAAATAAACAGAAGATGGTGTTGTAAATACTACTATTGCTATCTGTTATAATCGATCACTGATAGATACCGCACAGCTGAAACTGGGTGTAGAAAGTTGAAATTAAGTGAGAACACGACAATGGGAAAAACAAATAAAAAGTACCTACGCATCGGCAAATACTGTTTTATGCATTTTTCAGTGATTTAGGAAAATTCGAGAGATTTGTAAAATTTGAGAGTTCTGGGAAATTTTGAGACTCTAAAAAAATTTAAACGTTTCCGGACGCAACTACCCGTTTTAATTAGCAAGGGATAGGGGAATAAAATCGAGCACAGTGAAAACCGTGAACAATTAGTATTTAACGGTCTAGTTTAAAAGCTTATTCCAGCTAGTTCGCTATAGATTGATTTTAAACAAGCGTACCGGCCTTTGATGTTTCAAACACACACCATCTAAATGACGCTTTTGATGTTTGAGAATGTTACCTGTATATTAAAATGTCATGCTTTTTAGACAAACTGTCGAAATTTTTCAGTGGATTTTCTATGTAGTGTAGAATATAGGTTTATAACATAATCAACAGATAAGTTTTTACGAAAATTAAAGATTTCGCTTATTACTATTAAAAATACAGGATAAGATCGTGTGTCCGGTGATTTGTGATCTTCAAGTGTCTGAATTATACTTCTATTTCGACGAATAAGAATTGTAATTATGAAGTCATGGGAATCGAGTGTGTCATGCTCACTCAAATGCTCAATCTGGTAGTGGCGTCGTGGGCCGGGGTCGTGAGGTTCCCACTATTATGGTTGAGCTACGCGATGGCTGTCCCATGCGTCAACTCGTGAACGGGTGCTGCCAGAGGGAACTGGTCATCTCATTTTCATGTAAGTTAATTGTGTTTCACATCGATATATATATATATATATATATATATATATATATATATATATATATATATATATATATATATATATATATATATATATATATATATAATAATCAGCACTCGGACCACAATCATAACCTGTTTTGATATACCTTTTGACTATGTACATTATGTACTTTTATATATTATTGAAACAATAATGGTAAGCCGATTCGGCATGATAGGGACCAACACTGTTCAAATGAGTTTCTTTCGGCATTTCTTCTCAGCAGTGGTCGTTCCGAAATGCCAGTAGTTTGTAGCTTGTGAGAAATAACTATAAATATAAAGATTGACGAGAAAAAGTGCCTGTGAAGGTCTAATTTCTGAATAAATTATTTGAATTTGATAAGATAGGCCGGACAGTTCTATGTAAATGATCATTTGGTAACGCGTTGTCTTTAGTTTTCTCTGTCTGTGCGTTACTTACTTGTCATGTTTCGTGCGGGGGTGAGGCTCGAGCTGCAGCGGGGTGGCGGGAGCGGAGCGCGGGGCCCCGCACCCGCCACCCGCCGCGCCCGAAGGGAAATTCCCGGTTGACCTGAAACAAAAATCACTATAATTATAAACACTATAAAATCCAATTAACAACAAAGTGGATGGCAAATGGCAATCTAAAATTCATTACAACTACACCTTGTGTTCATGTCTTATCTCGGCTTACGTGACGACAAATAGCGATGCTGTGAAGTAGCATAAATGAATCAATGAAATAGACATCATAGACATAGAAAAAAGTTTCAGTGAAGGATGCAAATCCCTAGGAAATAGTTTATTAAGTCAAGAATTAACGCATAAAGCACATTATCTTCATTACATAAGTACGTGTAAAAAACTATTCATAAAACATAAGAAAATACAGAACTGTGCAATATTTAATGCCTTTTAACTAAAGAAATGCGCACATGTAACGGAAGAGTAGCATAATCAAATGGTAATAAAAAGACAAGACCGACATGATAATAAAGACTTTGACAGAAGATTACTGTTTTGCGGAACGGATTACGAATTGTAGGATTGAAATAAATGTTGTGTTGTTACTTTTAAAAAGCCCATTCATTTACTAGGTGCAACCTAGTAAATGAATGGGCTTTATAAAGCGCAAATTGATAGAATTATACATTTATAATTCTATCAATTTGCGCCTCGGATTTACGCATAACCTACCTTTTATGCCCATAACTTTTACGACGTGATAAAATAGAATGAGAAGACAAACTATGCCAGACTTGTCCGGGATGGTTCTGATGTCTTCTGATCGATTTGCTTCTAGTAATTTCCTTCATTCAAAAAAACCTCTTTTCAGACTCATACATTCACAATGCAGCAAAACAAGTTCGTAATGAACCATGAAAGTCAAAAGAGGTAGACAATGAAGCCTTATCCATTATTATCGATAGCACGAAGAGACGAAATCAACAAAGCACGTGTCTCGGAACAGAACAAAATATTTTCAAATTTTAACATAACAAATAAACTGTGCGCTGCACTCTCGATCAATAACTAAACTGAATGAAACAATATAGTGTTACTGTAATAAAAACTATACACACAACCACCAGCCTTCAGGCAAGTGGGGTTTGTACATTTGTTCAAATATAACCAACGGCAAAATGTCGTCTATTGTGCACGAAAAATAATGATAGCGTGTGAAACGGGCGGACTGTTATACGATTGACATCAATGACGAACCGCTTCATTTTCCGATAGAATAATCAAAATCATCATTGTTGAGGCGGATATAAACGATGCTCAATTGATGAATACACGAAATGAAATTTACATAGAAAATAGAATGACTGTTTTTGGATAATTAATTTATTATATTTATAAGCTTTATGCTCGCGCTGTCCCATCATTGTGAATTTGCCACGTATTTTCTAAAAAATTAAGACAAAATTTACGTCACATCGTCTGTATTGCAATATTTTTTTTGTAAGAATGAAAACAAGTTTGTTTTCAGAGTTGACACTTATCAGGAAAATTCAAAGTCGTTAGAGAGCATCGATACCGAATGAAGTTTATATTTTGTATTAGGTACACGTGATGAGAGTGCCATAGCGGCTGTCTTGTATTTATGCTTTTTCAATATCGTATGCTTCCTCAATTTTATTTTTCATAAGAAAATTCAGCAAAAACCACGATTAAAATTCAATTGCGGGTCCCAAAGATATTTTAAGATATATTTTTTAAGAAAATTAATATAAAAGAGGAATAAGAGCAAAATAGCACAGCTGATTAAAATATAGTTGATGTTGAATCATCAATCGAGAAAAGAATGATAATTCTTCTCGTCTCGAGGCTTAGGAAAGAAAAGGACAATTCTTACCTTGATTACGAGACGAGAAAGAGAAGACGTTCGCTAGCATTAGCAAAAGCAGAGAAGAGAACAAACCTATGGTATTTTTATGTATTTACCAAGTTTTGAATATCAATTGAGATATGAATGATTTATTACTCGTGCTCAAATCAAGTAATTTTGACATACCGTAGCGTATTCAATAAGGTTAGTCGCACGTGAACCAATCACGGGATCAATGAGATTTATTTCGCTACAGTCAACTTAAGGTGCCACGTGTATGAATAGAAAAGCAAGGTCAATACACCTGTGCATCCAATCGACGTGGAAGTCTAATCATTCGATCGATATTAAAAAAGTTTTATGATTGAGTAACGACTCTATCAACACAATATAGATTATATTTTTAAAATTTAAATCCGATAATCAATGATCATTTAAATCTTAACTTTGATGAAATTAATCTATAGATCTAAATTTGAAATGTATCTACATTTTGAACGTTTCAGACGGTTCGATGTATATTCAATCAAAGATAATCCAAGATATCATTTCTCTTCGTAATTTTTAAGTAACCTCTATTTTCTCAGACTAGAAAGAAATCTTGAGGAAAGAAATAGGAAAAATATTCATTGCGCAATAATGAGCATACCTACATCACATATGTCTGACACAAAAAGTAGTTAGTTTAACCAAGCCTTCGCACTGCAAGTATTACGTACTTAGTAGTATTACGATTTTATAATATATGATAATAAAACAGATTACTATCTGATCAGTACGCATGTTATACGCATATATGCATGTTGATGTTAACCTACTGGTTAATAAGTCACATTCTTAGAATCCATTAATAAGCCCCCATCTGTTTTGGTTCTCATCAAATATAAATAAACTCACTGAGGTCGGTAGATAAGTTTTTCTAGATCACTCGGTAATAATGAAATCACAACAAGATCCTCAACTCAACTGGTCATTCAGGCAGATGAACATAATCAACGTTCGCTTCAAAATAACGCTTTTCATTAAACAAATCTTCATAACAACATGTGATATGTTTGAAGCGATATTCTCAAATTTAAGCGAAAACGATTCCATGTTTATAAACAGAAGCGTAAACTAATTTGCGCTGTTTAACCATTGCACTCAGGAAACTTATATCAAACAGTTGATCATGAGGCTCTTCCTAATATTCCTGACGTTATTTTTAAAATTAATACACGTTGAAAACGTAAGTTTGTGGAAACATGATGTATTTTATTGCATTTGTGTAGTTGACGTTTAAATATAAATTTTGATTTAGAGGATGATAAGAAATGATGTTATCGTGCCCGTGTCCGCTACAGAGGATCAAGAAGCAAATTATGAACACTCTGACCAACAACACGAGAGGGTGATCGGACTGAAGAATAACGATGAAAGTGAACAAGAAGAAGACAGTGAGGAATTGGAAAAGAAAATTAGTAATGAAATAAAGAAGGTACTTTATAATCTTAAAAATGATTAATATTAAAATAAATTGGTACAGCAGAGCCGAAACAACTAAACGTCGAAACATTATTATTTTCTTTACAAAATGTTGATCATATGGATGATAGTTGTTTAAAATTCTAAAAGAACAAACAACATGTTTTTAAATGTGCGAAATTCTCTTACATATTTCAAATATTTTATGGAATGCTGTGGTAAAAACATTGTACTTATAAATCAAAAATTTTTTCAGCAATGTGCCATTGTGGTCCTCTCCAACTTGCAAAATCAGGAAGTTCGATCGCTACTCAGGAAATACAGATATAACGCTGATGGTTCGATATTTTAAATTACATATTCAATGCTTATTCAGCTTTCTAACTTTACTCTAATGATATTTTGTTACTCGCTTCGAATTTTAGTGATGACGAAGAGATTTATTCTGAACTTTGTAGAATTTTCAATATCATCTCTATGACTGTAGTTCAAATGTTTATGCAAATTAATAAGGAAGTGACGACCTGCAAGGGCGCAGCAAACATAAGGGTAGGATTTTTATGTTGAGTAGTTAATTACTAAAATAGATTATTTTAAGATCGATAGCATCAGCTCGGAGCTTTGTTTAAAACCAATTTGTGTGTAAATCGATCTTTATAATGACAATAACCTATATTAGTCTTTATTAATATGCCGAAGCTCAAAGCCCCGGGAAGTTGTTCGACTGTCATTTTACAACCGGCCTTGGGAAAACTGACAACGAGTCTATTAGCATTTTTAAGCTGACAAATGTATTTATTATGCCCAGGATCGCTCATCCCAAGTAGCGTGAAGTATTACATCAAGCTGCCGCAGAATTCACCAAATGGACCAGTTCTGGTGCCGCTAAACGACAAGGCCTTTTCTCCTATGGGAGGTTTTGTCAGGTAAGTGGCTTTCTCTATCTATCACATTGTACAGTCAACAAAACAATTAGGTCTCTAGGTCGCATAAGTATTTGAAGTTTACTTAAGGACACAGCTGGATATAAATTATGAATATTACTTATTTATAGGAGATGTTGATTTTAAGAAGGCAGTTACAGAATAATACAATTACAATTATAAAAACATAGATTTAGGACCTAAAATTATTATATGTATATGGTGACTATAACTTATGGTAAGCCTATAATCATAGAGTGGCCAAACCCTATGCTATAAATAGCAAAATCGCACACAGTTCTCCAAAATTCGACGTAATCGGTGCTGGTTTTTCATTGCGATAAATAAAAGCCCTCATACAAACTATGCAATGTTCATTCGCGTCGGTATCTGAGTTCGGCGGTAGAAATAGCCGTCATAAAATTCAGAAAGACTTTTGGTGCAACAGCAAACTATAATTTTTCACAGGTATTATAAAGAGGTCCCGCCTATTCCACGCACCTGGTAGATATGGCGTTAAAAATAACATTATCATACCAATGTAAGTTACGTTGATTTATTCAATAAAATATTTAAATGCAAGATGTTTCATTTTAAATGTTACCTTACATAAATTTAACACGACTAGCAGTATAACAATCAAAGGTTTTGTGTCTCTTCAAGCGTCCGCGAAAGTGTTAAACGCAAAAATTACTTCAGTCTCAGGCCCTATCTACATAGGGATTTATCTAGTTAGTTTATTTGTCAGGTTACAATATATTTCAGAAAGTGGTGAAACAGGCCTTTAATATTATAATTTATATCCAGAATTATTGAATAAATTATTTAATTTATCGTTTGCTCAACATTTTAAATTAGTTATTTTGAATAGATAACGATAAGGATTCAACGGGATGCTGCGCAATAGCATAAAATTATGAATAATGTAAAAATACAAAATTCCATGTCAAAACCATTTGAGCAATGACTTGCGAAATTATGATTTACTCATTCTAGTACCTACATATATAATAAGTCCGGGCTATTGTTTTCACATAATATTGATGCTGCACATACATATTAGAATGTAAGAAACATGAAAACAAAAGTAAATGTAAATATTGAATGGAAAGAGTGCTCCAAAAGGATAGTCTCCTTAGTTTCAGTGTAATGTAACAGCTAAATGCCGAAATGCTTATGCGGTCTTATCTACACCTTGTAATACTTGTTGCTATAGCCAGCCTACTCGTACGTTCGGCTGGACCTTGGTTTAGCCTTTCTCACTTCGGCTAGACTTAAGTGCAGTCTTCGTTGGTTACACGGTTTAGTCGACAATTTTCAGATGAGTTTTAAACGCCAGTTTCTATGATTGCCGGATTCTACAAATGACAGATTCTAGAAACGCCAGTTTCTAATAATGCCAAAGGTATAACGTACTTATCTTCGACTCAAGCTAGGTGCAATCGGCCACAGGGTCATTGTAGATTTAAGATTAGATTATTTCGTAGCCTTTCAAGCTGAACCTAGGTTCGGGGTTTTGCGGTAACATCTATGTATATAGGGTGGGTTATGCACCGTCAACTTTGATGTTAACTTTAACGTGCGCAGAAAAACGCATTGTACGCCATTTTGTCCAAACGTCACTCCGTTTAAAGACAACGACAAATTTGACGGTGTAATTAACCCCTAAATCTTGGCAACTAGACGCAACAACCTATGATTTAGTATCTCGCAAAACACAACAAAGAAATAATTAATGTCTAAGGTGCCTATTATAAAGTACATTAAACAGAATCTAGTTGAGCCACATGTGCACCTATGAAAAATTACGACTAACCTATATTTATTTTATCTATGGACTAACCTGATTTACAAATGCTGAAACGGGACTAATAGATTAATTTATTGGAAAAACTTAAACTATCTAATTTTCGCGTGTTCAGTTGCGTTCGGGGCTGTGACTCTGCTAAGCCCGGGCCCAGAATAAAACTTGAAATTTTGAAGATTCGGCTATGATTTTACAACAGACCGCCTGCCTGACATTAACACTCCTTGATGAGAATGCTATTGTTGCCTATAGCTGCCAAGGCTATGTACCCCTTAAAATCAAAATCAAAATCAAATCATTTATTCAGAAATTAGGCCTTCACAGGCACTTTTTCACGTCATAATCTAAATTAAATTATGTTTACCAAAGCTACAAACTACTAGCATTTCGGAACGACCACTGCTGAGAAGAAATGCCGAAAGAAACTCATTCAAACAGTGTTGGTCCCTTAGCCCCCCATACGACATCCACGTGATGATACATGCACTGCACATACTACACACACAATTTTATATTTGGCAACTCAACCTAAAAGCTATACACAATAATGAACAAACGTCTCTGTACTTTCGAAGGGAACTATAATTCATATCCCTATATAGGAATACATTGACGATCCAAGATACAAAATATTGGCATGTTTCCAGCAGTTTCAACTTCCATAATACCCCGGTTCCATTCTATAACGGGAAGGGACAGAAAACACAACCGACCAAATAGAGGCAGATGCCGGATCAAAGACTAATAGACGGGATAAGCCAATGTTTAATTTAGGAGGATATTCAGATGGCGGGTACGACGGCCTTGGTATAAATAACGTTGTCACTTGAATAATAGTCACGTACGTAAAATACGTTGAGTCGTCTCGTCACACCATAACAATCGTTAACAAGATCCTAGTCAAGATAATTGGGACTTTCCAAGAACTTGTTAAAGCTTGCTACTGATGAGTAATTTGTCAGGAAATGATCCACATCCAGAAGCGGAAGATTAATCACGAAATATGATATATTAATTAGAAGAGTAATTAGGTTGTTTTCACATTAGGTAGGATCATAAGAATACTTCGGAACTTGTAGATTCATTCCAAACGCAATCATGAAAGTTGTATTAAAAGGAAAATAAAAGTTTATATAACGGAAAAAGACTTGACTTATAGGGAGGTAAAATCGATGACAGAGGAAAGATAATGTAAATATTTATGGTAAATGCTCCACCGACAAGATCGCCACCGATCTTATAATGTAAAGGAATAAAAGCTATCGCACAAGAAATATTCTCTGTTTTTTACCCGCGCTACAAGCTTTTGTAATATAATAAAGTTTAAAATAAAATCAAATTGTTTGTCAATATTTTAAAATAAATAAATAACAAAAACCGGTCAAGTGCGAGTTGAATTCGCTTGAGAGGGTTCCGTACAATGCCTAATGTTTTAATTCAATTATTACATTCTGCACATGTATCTGTTTGAGTCATAGGATTACACGATTTTACCGTGTGATCTTATCAATCAATTAATTTCACCTGATTTGGTCCAGTAGATTCAAAGCAATTGGCTATATTGGGATGGACGGACAGACGACAGACGCACGATTGATCCTATAAGGGTTCCGTTTTTTTTTTTACTGAACTAAAAATTTCCAAGGCAAGGCATTAGGGTAGGGAAATGAATCATTTGATTTTGTGAAAAATAAAAACATTTTATGACCAAGGCCTAATAGGTACGGTGAAAACGTTAATGGAGTAACTAGCTATTTATAATAAAATCATACGAACTGTTGGGGAAAATCGAACAACGTGACATTTGTTTATTATTTGAATTACCTACTATTTAAAATGCTCCATTGAATAATATTCATGAATTATTCAATAACAAAGAGGTGTCAAATTAATGACTGACTGATTCCTACCGCGGCATCAAATAAGTCGCAGTCGCATTTTGCTATGATCTGTGATAGATTCATGGAAAATTTCCGTTAAATGTTATGAAGTTCATGGGCA
The DNA here is from genome assembly GCF_027563975.2 of Plodia interpunctella. Taxonomy (NCBI): domain Eukaryota; kingdom Metazoa; phylum Arthropoda; class Insecta; order Lepidoptera; family Pyralidae; genus Plodia; species Plodia interpunctella. Next base: position 5,732,589 of record NC_071308.1, on the reverse strand, counting down.
GATTGTTAATTCATTTCATGTATAATAAATAAAATGACACAAAAAATTAATCAATCGAGTGACGAGTGTTGCTAATAGGGACTAGGGGAAAGGTAGGGACGGCTGGATATGTGTAAAATGTTAACACCTGGAAAACAATTTCAACTGAACAGCAACAATAAACTAAATTTGGAGCCTGGACTACTACGATTTAGCTGAGGAAGAAACCCACATTTGTTTTGACGTCTTTGCAGTAAAGACTGCGGTGGAGTTTATTGTGCCGCTTCTTCTTCACCTGCGCTTTGGAATTCAGCAGTAGACTAAGTTTTAAGGTTATTTTTTGACGTATGTACCTATCCATAACCATCCTAAGTACATGAAACAATTTTGAATTTGAACAGGGAAGATTTCATGTTTCAGATGAGAGAGAGAAGTTAGGATAAGGATGAGAGGGTGTTTGATTTCTTCCTTTGACGGATAGAATATATTTAAAAAAACCACATAGTCAATGTGGAAAACCCCGAGGCGCAGCTAGTTTTAAATAATGAAGTATGTCATAGACCAAGACCACCATGATAAAATGAGTCAGTGACCAAATATAAACGGAATTGTTTGAGAAGTGTCATTATAGTTCATTGCCGCTAGGTAGGAACAGTCAACGGCACATCTAGTTACCTTGCATGAATCTCTAAGCGCGGTAATAGCGGCGAGTTTCCAATGAATTTGGGTAGTTTGATGTGCTGTTGACTGTACATTATAGTACAGTTCCTATTTTTCCGGATCTACTCGAACTTTTCATTGTTGGGTCGCTCTAAATAATATTTTTTTAATATAACTTAAAATATAACGCATGCAAGCAAAATAACAAAATCTAATAAATAAAGCCAAAATAAATAATGAATTAAAATCGTACTATAATAATATAACATTACAAAAATAATAAACTAAAAATATAATTGCTCATAAAATAAATGAATGGAATAATAGCATATGGATTGGATAAAATGATAAAAATTTCAATATAAAGTGACATTAAGCTTTAAGTTTTGACATTGATTGTCAAACTTGGTCCTCGATCGAAGTGACCGCGACCGCGAAGTGATTTGATTTTGTTAATATCGTCAATAAATTAAAAAAATTACAAAAATATTTCCGCGGGACAACCGCCCACTTAGAAATAAGAAATACCTACCTATACGAGGGTAAAAGCTTGTACTAAATATGGAGGCCACGTTGAAAAATATGATCGCAAGTTAAACGTAAAAGCGGCCTTACGTCCAGTTATTTCGGTAGACATGGTAAGTAGGTCGACGACACATGGTGTGGCGTAGATGTGGATCTATTGCATTGCAACACAACCGGCCGTTACGCATTTTTGCGGAACTGCAATTTTCATTCATGTGGAAATTTATTGACACGATTTTTTAAAATAGCCTAGTACACATAATTTGTGTCTACCTGTATGTACATACCTATTATATGATGTCATTATATGCGAAATCTTAGATGTGTGAAGGGATATTTGTTCATCATATCAACAACTAATTTAGCAATAACTTAACAAATAATTTAGAATAAACCCTGGCTCTTACAGTCTTAATCCACGAGGATTAAGCCACGAGTTTAATTAAGTGGTTTGTCATTGCCTTCTCCATTCCAAACACTAGTAAGTTGCAGTGGATAAAAACTATGAAAATTGTATTGTATTAAAAGTTTAAGAATAACTGGTGACTGTTAAACCATTCCAAGTAAGTTTATGTACCTTACACACTTGGTTGTAAGACAACAATGCTTCCTGTTAAAAAAATTCAAAGGGTCCTTAAAAGTCTGCAAATAAATTCCCCTGAGAATTTTCAAATAATGTTGTATTAATGGTCATAAACTTTAGTCAAGTAGGTTTCCTAAACAAACGTAAATGACAAAGTGAAGCAAAAAGGGATCTTTTTTTAATTGTTGAGGTAGGAACTCTAAACAGAAAACAGTTTATTATATATGACGAAGTTTAAATTCAAATCTTGGAAGAAACCATAAAAGATAAACAGATAACATGTACCTATCAGACAGCCAGGTGTTCATGATTCAGTTCACTCTATATCTTAAACCTACATCTTATCTTTTATTTTCTTTTGCAACTTCAGAAACAAACAAGTAGGTATACAGCGTTAGATTAGATAGTACAGAGGAAACATTTTACTCATAATATGGTAGAAATTTGTGAGTAGAATCTAAATTCAATAATACTAAACATATGACCAAAGCGATAAGATTCAAAATCAATTTGTTTATTAATACTGGGTACTAACTTTAACTAAACCAAGGATAAACTTATAAAATATACAATTTAGGGTCTTTGCATAACATCCATAAATTATCCTTGAGTAATCTTTGATTTGCTTATTTAGTAATATTAAAAAATAAGAGTAAATTAGAGCCTTCATTATAAATATGGCTATCTTCTCTTAACAACATTAAAGCACAAATTAGCACCGAGATATGTGAGTTCAAACAGACAAATAACTTATAGAGAAGTAACAGAAAAATGAGAACGTTACACACAAAATTAACACTTATATGTCAGAAAATATATACTGTATGAATAAAAATAATGTACTGATATTATCATCTCAGCTTAAATCACTGTCATCATCATTTTAGCCCTTTTCTGCCCACCCCTGAGCCTATGCTCGTAATGAAAATGGAATAAGCATATTGCAAGAAGAGAGGCCTATGTCTCTCTTTTGTGCAAATCTTCTCCATCCTGTGTTATTAATTCATGTAGGTCCTGCAACCTTGGTGATGTCATCTGCCCATCTCACACTAAATAAACAATATATGCATAGACCTATAGATAATTATTTTTGTTTATTTATGTATGATATCAATACACCTATTCAATACCATAGTTTCATTATTTTAATACCACATTAAATAGATAAGATTTAAATGATTACCATGATTGCAGTATTAGGAATCACCCACTGTACTATCTAACATACTGTACCAGATTATTATACACTATCTATACTGAGTAAAGAAAAATAAACTTTAGGAACAATTTTGTGCACAGAGACAGTCATAGACTGGTACTATTAGGGCTTCACCCCACCTTAAAAAAATAAGGGTGAATAAATATATCAATAATTAACTGTATCTGTGATTTGAAAACACTATTCTTCATTCTTTCTAAAAATATATAATATAAACATTTAAGTTAAGTTTAGTTAATATAAACATTTAATTTTATAATATAAACATATAATATAATATCCCAAAACCAGGTCAGGTCAATCTGAAAAAGATTATTTTCCATTTTGACATGAACGGGGATCACACCCTGAACTTTCAGTATAGCAGTCTGGCATGATGACCCACTACAGACATTAAGTACTTGGAAATGACATAAAAAGTCAATATAATTACCAGGTTTTCCGAATGGTCAAGAGTCCTTTTGCAGTCTTTCTAGAATTCCCATTACTTATCACTGAAAAGCGGTCACTAAAGCTTCTCTTCACCTCTGTCACCTCCGTAAGTTGTTCAACTGAAGACAGTCTGAGTGTCTTACCACCTATTAGACGTCTTTTCCTTACTGTTACCTGACTTTCACCTTCAGGTCTCTTAGTCAGAGATACTCTTTTACCTTGAAGTTTCTTATTCCCATCAATGTTCGAATCGTCTACAGTATCACGGCTCTTGTACGCATCACCGTCACCAAACCCTTGGAGAAAACAGAGCATAATGTTCTCAGGGTACGTATCCTTCATTTAGAAGGTCATTATTCGAGTCGCAAGTTCGATTGAGGTCACTAGTAATCACAATATTCCCAATTCAAATTGAACTTATTGATGCCACCAAGTTTTTCAGTTACTTTAACCACCTAACATTTTCACCAAATTTCACTTTTAAGAAAAATCTATCAAGGGACACTATTAATCACATTATAACGGCAACGTAATTCACAAATCTAGCTTCTACAAGCCTTTTTATTAAATGATAACTATCAATATTCAAATGTAGGCCGCGGAGAAATTATGTCCATCACATCACCATGTGACATGACAGTTGTATTTTCGTTCGAAAACCGAAAAATACTTTTTCAGAAAGGAAACTTGAGTTGCGTTCAGAAACACCTGCACGCGCCCTACAGCTCAGCTGTCTGCGAACTGAGTGAATTGACCAACGAACCGGTTCGCTACGCTCGAGTCGGCTACACTACACGTGAACGCCACAAGGCGAGGCAAACGCGATTTTGTGATGATGTGAATAAGAAAATACAATAGATAAAGTCATAAAGTATTATTTATCTCCCAAGAAGATTAAATATTTCTTTACGGAAATCTATAGGTAGGTAATACATGGTCAAACGAAATCATAGCAATTACAAACAAATAAATAGGTAGGTAGATTATTTATGTATTTAGCATAGGTAGGTACGTGTAAGGTACGTAATACATAAGTAGGTACCCCGGGGAAATACACGCGGGCGAGGCAGCGGGCAAAGGCTAGTTAACTGTACATATAATGGGTATTATTAAATAAATATATATATATAATAATAATTACACAGATTGAGGTAGCCCCGAAGTAAGTTCTAGACTTCGAACCCTGGACCTCTCGGTTCAGAGGCACACTTTACCACTGCGCCACCGAGTTCGTCATTATTATCATTGTAGACTGTAGATAGAAGCATCATAAACATCCAACTGGGAAAGTGACGCCTAGATCAATACTCGCACAGGAATCGGGGGATCTCCTTGACAACCAGATTTCAAAACTTTAATAATAGGATTAGGAATATAATTATTCTCTTCATGGCTGAGGAATACGACGAATATCGTTACGTTGAATGAAACACACACAACGACTTTCTTTGCACTATTAATGGTGTGGTTTGCCGTTGCCTTATCCTATTCACACACAAGATTATAATAAACAAGAGTGCAGGTTTCCTTAAGATGTTTTTCTTCATCAGAAATCAGAATCAGAATGGAAAAATCATTGGAAAATATATAAAAAAAACAGATAAAAGATAATAGTTGCACTGATTTCCATATTTTCCATGCGTTTGTCTACAATAGGTAGATAGTGTTTATATTTTTATAAAAGTAGTGTGTGTTATTCCTGAGGAAGGTTTATGTATATAATTTATTATGTTGTTATCCGAGCAAAGCCGGGACGGGACACTAGTTTTTTTAAAATAGAGGACTTCCGTGAAATATTCATCAAATAGCTTTTTAGTGAGATTTTGTTCGCAGAGTCGCTTCTCTGAACGTATTAGTCACAAGCAGTACCTACCTACTTATAATTTATGGTATTAAACATTTACGTTGTTCCCGAAACAAATTGTTTTTTAATGTGTAAACTGTTAAGTGGTGTTTACAACAACTATGACTATGCTCGTACATCAAAGATATCCACGAACTCCGTGTACCGAAGGATCCGGGACTGAAATAGCCATGATATAGGATTAAAACTCCTTTTTTTACTTTGAGAAAAGTAACATTCGAGGCCGGTGTAAACATATAATATAGATCTAAGGTAAGTATAAGTATCGCTTCATTACATATATGTATAGTATAAAACAAAGTCGCATCCCGCTATCTGTCTGCCCTAATATATTTGAGATAATAATACATTTGAGAAACATAATAATCATACATAAAACACTGAATATTGTCGTAATGAGTGAACAATATAAGTTACTCGTATTCGCAGATTTAAATGGCTGTTTGGTTTACTCAGCCAATAAGTTGATGTCTTTATGACCTAGACAACTAGATATAATTTTAGACAGAGAACATTATACCTAATGCCAAACTTTACGACCATGAAAAGTGAAAAAATAACTCATTAAGTATGTCTGGCAAAATAAGTGAAATAAACACTTAAACAGGGATGCGCTATGCACCATAAATAAATGACTAAATTAACAGGAAATATTAATTTTCATATACCTACATATGTATAAGCAATATGACATTGTTAGGTATTCTGTAATTATTTTTGCAACACTACACTAGTTGGCTAGTTACTAGTACCTATACTACAAAACAGGGTCATTTATAACTAAGAATCTAATGTCTAGTTAGGTACCTACATAAGGTACCTATATAAACTGATTTTATAGCGGTTTGATAGATCTACTTCATTTTATTTCCTTATACTTGAGCTTGTAATGTTCACCTACATTTAGGGGAAAAAAAGCTTCAAGACGTACGATGTAGAATCACAGAATTCAATCTAGATAAAGTTCTGTGCGTAAATACTGGCTTAGGTTAGAAAAACAGGTTATTTTCATGTTGTTTAGAGGGAGTGTCGCGTGACGATTCTTGGCAAAGCTCCTGTTATGTCGTCATCGAGATTAAGGGCAAGGTAAACAAAATAGGATCGACCAAATAGGTAGTGAAGGTGTTCAGAAAAAGATACTGGACTCTGATTTTAAGTGCTTAACCTACTTCAATACTACTCTTTGATTAAATTAGTGTTAAATAAACAATCTGATGGCGAACGAACTATAATATAAAATAAATTATAAAACCGTGGCACTGGTAGTGATTTCAGGTGCGAGTTTATGATTGGACCAAATGAGAGCCTGATTTGTAAAAAGTCTGTGAAAATAAACGAAGGTGCTTTCTACTGTTGGCTGGCAACACTGGGTGTTAATCAACCAATCTTGACCATTATGCTTGGTATTGCAATGGCAAAAAATTTAGTTAGTTTAAAATCCGTTTTCTTGACTTCCTCGACAGACTATACATTTGTATGAAACGCGAGAAAAATAAAAGTTGTAAGTAGGTAAAACGTTACATAATAGGCCTTAATATATTTTTTTTACAGTTAAATAAAAACATGCGGTTTAGCCGATGACAAAATTATCTTCGATAAAGTAAACACAGGCCAGGCGCTCAAAATGTTGTAAACAGGTGCCATGCGATCATCTAATGAAATTAAACATAGAAAATCAAAATACAAGTCGGGATTGAAACACAGGCAGAAAGAGACAAAAATCTAAAAAATATATTTTTTTGCTTCTTTAATCCCTTTTTGACGGTATTTTTTTTGTAAATGAAGAAATATTGCAAAATCTTTAGAAAAAAATTGACAAAACTCGATTGCGTGAGAATTGGGCCCCTGGGGGTTTGCGCTGGGGTTCCCAAGCAGATAGTAATAAAAACAGATTTCAGCTAAAAGCAAGTTCTGAATTTTATCAACAGTTATCTGTTCAAGGTAAAGTAAATAAGTTCAATGTAAATTTCCGTAGACTAAAAATATATTGACGTAGCCTGCGAAAACACAATTCAATAATATTATTGTTGTGTTCGAAGAAATAGAAAAGAGACGACACAAGGACGACACTGTTGAAACCCATTTATCGAATTCTTTACAACCGATTCTTTATATCAATTGTCTTCGTTATTGTAAGGTAGACTTTATTTGTTGGTGAAATGCAAAAATACTTACAATGCATAAACATGTAAAAACATTGGTTTTATTTTTGAAATGACTTGTTTTATTTACAAGCATTTGTGCGCGTTAAATTCCTACAAGAACCAACGAAATAATAAAAATAATCGGGAACACATTTTTCCTTGATGAATGAGGTATGTACGTCTACACAAGCACGCCTACTTTCAAAAAGCGATAATTCCAGAAGATTAGATCAAGAAATAAAGCATGACAATGCGGACTTGCCATATTAAACTACATAATAAAATGATCACAAAAACAATGATCGAAGAACAATCAAACAGGTATCTTGACCTAAAGCAGTCATTCTTGGTTTTCTCAGGTTAATTAGATTAAAGTACTTCTCCAATGTGCGTGTCGTTTTATTATCTAAGGAAGTATCTAGATTATGCCTGCAAACTCATCATTTCAGTCATTCATTATCAGTTATTTACACACGTAGTCACTGAATTTTAATGATTTTTCCATTCCATGCACTTATTTAAGTGTAATTTCATTCTATGTACTTATATTATTATCACAAATTACTTACTACAATAATACACAGCATCTGTCCTGATATCTAACTGGTCGTCCACCATCTGAGAAAATTCTATCAAGTTCGGAGGTGGGCTTTTTGTTGGTGACGGGACGACACATAGTTTTATAACTAAATGATAAATGTTACCATGTAAGTAATAAATAAAGATATTTGATTTGATCTTCCTCAATTTTATAATCTACAACGCACTCATAGCAATGCAGAATTGTAAAATATCCAGTAATATTATTAACGGTAAATTGGGGATGTCTACGTAGTACTGGTGTATCCGTCTGTCTATCTCCTAGTGCCGCGCGTTGTAGCTCCCAAACGCTTGAACCAAATTTAATATGGTCATTGCTCTCTCTCATCTCTCATTTTCCCGGGTTCTTCGTTTCTTCATCAGCAGCAAAGCGGCGAAGCCGAAGGTCCACTTTTCTAATTTTTCTTCTCAACTTCGCACGGCCTTCGATATTCATGGTTTTTAATCACGTGATGCATCTTTGATTAGAAAAACTATCCGATCATTTTAAGATTCAGCTCTATTGTCGATTCCGTGGTTTTTGTGTTTTTTAATATTATTCAATCAAAATTTATCTATTATTTGATACTTTATTGATTTATTGTCTATTTTTTTATACTAGTAGGCATGCGCCCTGGGCCTACCTGATGACTCTCTTACAGTGATAGAGGAATAGTTAGGTAAGTATATATTATATTTATACTTTTTTTTAAACTTAATCAAATATTGATTCACTTTAAAACATGGTAGAAAAAGACAGACAATTATACCTTCTTCTCCAGTGAAAGCCGTCTGCACTGATGCTGTGTCTACCCTTATTCCACACACGTTTTATCCCATTTAATGGCAAACTATCCCTTCTAATACTCCATCTCACTCGATGGTGTTCTTCTAAATCATCTTTATCCATCACCGCACAATTAACATCATTAATTTCATTCACAAGAAACGTGAAAGTACACTACATGCCATTCGCTTAGGTATCACAGTTTTGTATTTGAGTTGCAGATAATGAAGATGAATAAATAAACATTTGAGATATGATATGTGGCTGCTCTAAACCTGCTCGTTTGCCGATAAGGGGAACACATAATCATCATAAAAACAGAAGTACTTATACTATATGTACTTAACCATGAAAACACAAACTTCAATAAATTAAATTATCAAATTATACATTAATTTCCACGATAGAGTAAGTAGATAAACCCGTATTGAAGCAAGGAAAAAAACATTTTAAAAATAAAAACGAATCTATTTTATCCCTCCTTCAACTTAGATCTATTTTCTTTAAATCCGAGGGGGACGCACACAACATTAGTTTATTTGTTTTCTGTTAATGTATTAGTATAATGAAGCTATGTTATGTGTGTATTAGCGTATGATCCCTCTCTAGACTCTCTCACTCCTACCATGCATGTAGAACCAGGCGACTAAGGGACACATGCCTTAACAGCTGATAGGCCACGGTAGCGTCCCCAAAGAGGTTGACGTCAGGCAGACAGCCGGTTGTAAAAGCGTAGCCAAATCTTCAAAATGGTAATGGTTGATTTTTTCACTAGGCTTAGGGGCGTCCAGCTCCGCGAGGACGAGAAACAGTTGTGTTTCCAAATCCTATTCTATTGTAATATACTCACTGTCCAGGAAATGCTGGTGTTGGCACGCGGAGATGATGTCCTCTCCTTGGCCGCTCGGCGTCACTACCGTCGCTCGCCTCCTCGACGCCGACCGCACTGCTCGACCCTCCCGCCGACCTGATAAATGATAACAACACAATTGTATTTTGTAGTCTTTGGGGAAAAGGCTGTGGTAAAGTTTGTTGCGCCGCTTCATCTTCACCTGCTTTTCGGAAGTCGATTTAGCTAAGGTTTATTGACGTCAATAAGTTATGCATCATCTTCTGAATTTCGAATACACCATTAAAACTTAAAAGCCGAAAAAACTTTTGCAGGACTCCATCGGAACCTGAGTCTTGATTACGCCATCTTTTGTTTTTACCATTTTATATTTTTGAAATAAAAATATACATTGTTTTGTAATATGTTGTTATATTTAAAAACGTAAAAATGGAAGAATTATTAATTTAATTTAATAAAAATATTGTTTTTGTTTAAATAAAACACATTAACTTGCGTTAATAAACTATACAAAGCACGCTAAAAGATAATTATCATCTTCGGTAGTGTTAGGTTTGGAAACAGTTGCAAGCGAAAAAGCTACAAGAACAAGGTAAAGATAGGTAAATTTAAAACAGTGGTAAATTATGTAGGTACCTCGAAAGCTACTGTATGTAAAATGTATTCTAATGAAAGAAAGAAAAACGTTACTTTTGTGTTGAATTTATGTAAGTAGGGTACCTAGCTTTGAAAAAAAAATATTGTATGGTATAGTACAGTAGTACATGATGTTTGTTGAGCCCAATTTATTGACAACAAGCGTTTACCCGGTGCTTCGCCCGCGTGAATTTCTCTGCGTCATCAAGAGTAATTTCTCTGCGTAAGCAGAACAGACACGATTTTCATACAAACTTTCACCCCATATTATAGTCATTTGGTTGTGATATGTGAAAAAAAATTAGCCTATGTTTGAACGAGGGTCTCTAACTACATGCATACCAAATTTAATCAAAATCGGTCGATTGGTTTAGCCATGAAGGAGGAACAGACAGACTTTCACATTTATAAACATGGATAGTATGGATGATGACAATATTCCAATAGGTACCTAAGACGTCTCATTATGTAATGTAGCGTTGGTAAAATAATGTATGAAAACACCATGCACATTGCACATGCAAGGTACCTTGGCATGATAAGCTTATGACAAACTGCAAGCAGGAACTAAGTCGGGAATCAGTGTCGCCATGCTGACCTATAGAAAATAATTCTCTTAAAATATAACATAGGCAATGATCATACGAGTTGCCTGATGGTAAGCAAATACCGCAGTCCATGGACACCGGCAAGCCATAGAGTCATTTGGGAAACATCATACAACATATAAAAATATCTCGGATTTCTCGGGGTCTAAGTCGTTAGGGGAAATTTGTGCAATTTCTTTTTAGGTTATTTAACTGGCGATAAAGAGATCGAAATTTGATCACAGAGACATATGTAGGGTACTGTATTTTATTGGTGGTTACAGAATCCCCTTGGAATCATGAAGAAAGCCCAAAAATCCGGCTATCTTATGACAAATCCTGAGAAATTGGTAACCCTACCCTAACCCTAATTGATAATCCCTACCATAACCCTGGTATGTGTTAGACACGTTGCTTTCTTTTTATAAGCTCGTTTTTTAATTTCACCTGTCACTTATCTGGCTTATATGATAGCTTATCTGGCTGTATTCACAGCAAGTTAGATTTCTCCTAGTCGTACTTCCAGTTGTTCCTACTTTCACCAAAGTTGAAATTTCCTACGTCCCTTCAGTTTCCATAACAATTCATTACTGTGATAAGCATAACCTGATGGTTCACCCAAGATCGGCTCCCAACGAGGGAACTCCTCAACGATTTAAGTACGAACATGGGTTTTTTCTCAGGCGTTTAACGCCACAAAATCTCTCTGATGACAACAATAAAACAATAAAAGTTTGTGGCAAAAATTGCATTGAAAAAAAACTTTTTCTTTAGTAGTTCGATTATTCTGACTTTATACATATCACATTAAATGTTTTAAAAACTGAAAAAAATGACTTACCGAAATATTCTCTTCAACCGACTAATGACTTGATATTTTATATACACTTTTATGACACGATGTTTTACGAAGTCACTTGACGACTAACACTCGTCATATCTCAAATTAGGCAGTACTTTTGACTTATGATCCATCCCATTGCTAACTTTGCACAAAAGTAGCTAATTATTAATTAAATATGATAATTGTATCACTAGCGCATTTTCATCTATGTACTTTTTCCACTGATGATTTAGAAACTGAAATTGCTGACTGTACAATTGTAAAGCAAATTTCGATCAGTACCAATATCTCGACACTTCTACAATATATAATTTATTCAGATACTTATATTTTAAAAAAATTAAATATGCATCGAGTAAGACTGGGATAGGTAAGTACCGAAGACAGTGTGAAGTGGAGAAGAAAAAGTAAGAAGCTCCAACAACTCTGCCGTTGATGAAGCAACAAGAAAAACGCGAAAAAACAGATTTTATTTTTTTAAAGTGACAATGAAGGGAACCCTATAAACTAAAATAGCTTTATCTAAACATACCTAGGTACATTTTGTGAGTTTAAAACGTAATTGGGGATTGGATGCGATTATAACTATAAGACAGGATTTTTTTGAGGAATATTTTACCGTACGGAACCGGTCAGTTCTAGTTCAAGTATCTACGAGTATAATCTTTAAGGAAGTATCGTAATATAGTAGAGCTATGTTACGTACGTACAGGCATGGAAGCCGCAAAAGATCATTGGATTACTCTTGATGACACAATTTATTTCCAATGATTTTTTCATGTATTCACATATCGGTTTGTTTACCTTCTTATATAATTAAAAAGTTTGTAGCGCCTTCGCTGCCGTGTGAATTTTCACAGAAGAAACCTAGCTATTCCAGATTAACAATATTAATAAATTATATCAAATTGACTTAAATAATAATAAAATTCAACAAAGATATTAGAAATACGTAAATTTTATTTTATTTATTTATCTCCTGTCCTATCCACCAAATTTCATCGAAATCGATCCACTAGATTTTCCTTTTTGAGTAGCAAACATACCTACTCTAACCACTTCACACAAGTACGTATATTCTTCACATAGTCATTTTTATTAATATAGAACTCAATGAAATTACTGTCAAAAATCAATTTAGCTTAGTTTTATAAACAGCTTTTATAAATTCCGATAAGAATGAAAATGCGCACGCAACACACCGGCATTATTGTAAATTACATCGGTAGATGAATCATATAAGCATAATCTATAATTTTGATCAAAACCGACATTGAATAACATAAATCGTTATTCATAACAATAATCCTTAATTGATTTTTAATTTAACACGGCCACGATCTGTGATGGAGTATCTTTCCAAAACACGATATCAAAAATACGCCATTCCCGACACAATTGATCACAAAAACCTTTAAACTAAGCAAGTCTTACAGCTAATTAATATATTGATTTTGTAATCACACTGAAACACGATTTATGTCCACCGCTTTACAACAAATGGAAATTACAGCGAACTGTAAGTTCCACATGCACTCTTCAATAACGGAGTCACTGTCATCTGGGCACCGATGGGGGCTCCGCGGGATTATAGCTATTAGGAATGAAGAAATAAATGTGGGATTTGTGTGCGCGGTGGTAGGTCCTAGGGAAACATGCGCAGTGATGCATTGCGCATGATATTGATTGCAATCATATGTATGATGGAAGAACTGGCGGCAATTTTGTTTTATCCCGTGTTTGCAAAACGGTTTGCACTCGTATGTACTACAAGAAGATATTCTTGCGTAACTTGTTTGTATTACGATATTGAAGGTTTCCAACTTTAAGAATTAGACTCAACTCTTTACAATCAGCAAGCATTCAAGTACCTACTATGTACTTGAATGCTTGTTGTTTGTAAAGAATTGTATATTGACGTTATGTTCAAAACAAAAGAAGCGTTACTTCCTAATATTTTTATCGAGTATAAAGAACGAAATCGAGTATAAAGAACGAAAAGCTTTATTCGTCACAAATAAAAACAGTTATAAACACATCAATTTATAGGTAAAAAAAACGAAGTTGCCAGCAATATCAGCTCAGCTACCTATAATGCTGTAACATGAACCACAGCGCTGATTTTCAGCTGGGATATAAGTAGTAAAGTAAAATAAAGAAATAACAATATTAAATATATGATGGCTATGGCTACAATATTTTGTTTTCTACAATATTCTACATTCTACAATATAGATAAGTCGAGTCGTCGTCTAGTCGTCAAATCTGGCCCAAAAACTAAAGAGTAATTACAAGAAAATTCCAATCAGCGTTCCCAAGATTCCAAGATCAAGGAAATCGGGAAAATAACACGACACGAGGTCACACACTGGTCAAGGATACGTGAAATCAATGTCAATGGAAACAGCTTCCTGTATATAAGTAGACTACTATGTAAATTACCGAGGGTGTGTATACCAATCTGACTAACTATGGCCGTTTCATAGACCCGCAACTTCCGGTAAAACCTGAGTTTCCACATAATGTTTTCTCAGTTTTCAGTGAGTACTGAAATAGTAAATCTAAAACGATTAGGGTATTTGACATTCTTCTTCAATCATTCAATCTCCACTTCACAATCACAATCTCTACTTCAATCAATCAATTTATATGGTGGTAGTCGTAAAAATCGTGTAAAGATGACATGAATTATTTTTTTTAAATTCAAATTAGGATGATTATATACATCACTTTTCTGTTTTCAGTGAGTATTGAAATAGTAAATCCTTATGCATTAGGGTATTTGGTATTCTTCTTCAATCAATCAATCTCCGCTTCATAATCACAATCACTACTTCAATCAATTTATATGGCGGTAGTCGTAAAAGTCGTGTGAAGATGTCATGAATTCAAAATGTTTTTATTCAACTTAGGATGATTAAGATGACTTATGGACGTAAAAAAATATTTAAATATCAGTCTATCGCGGACCTACAAAGTGCAAGTGAAGAATAAGCGGCTCAACAAAATCCGCCTTCGCATTAGGCCATAGATACTGTCGTTAGCTGAAGGGCGTTAGCTACTTACGAGATGAAAAGCGCAGGCAAAAGTGGATCGATGGCTTCATCAAACATGCGCACGGGCCGCAATGAACGTCGAGGCACCGCCGGCGCTATGTCCAAGTATTCCAAATCAGGATCTGACGAAAGGATATAAACGTTTTCAGCGGTAATACAGAGTACCTAGGTAGGTGACCGATTCGAGTCGATGAGTTTCATTCGTGGAGGAATGGAAAACATCTGATTATTCAGAGCTCCGACATGTAGGTGTATGATGTACAATATTTGTATGTATAATCAATGAAGGCACAGCATGGGATCAGAGAAAACCTATTTTCTCAGGTTCCGCACAATAATATTTTTATTTCTCATGTTCGGAAAGTACTTGAGTAGTACATGGTTGATCTGAATATCGGAGATACCTATACGAAAACCCCCGCGGAGTGATCAAAGACGGCAAGTAAATTTTAGAAATAGAAATTATTTATTTGGAGCTTAAAACATAGTACAGTAAACAACAAGTTGCAAACTCGCCTCTATTACCGGGCCGGGCATATATGCAGGGTAACTTGATGTGCTGTTGACTGTACCATGAAATAACAATATTCAATAATCAACATAAGTTTAAGTTTTGGTTGCATCAAAAGCTTCTTCTTCAGCTTGTGTCAAGACACAAGGTCATGATGACTCATGACGCTGATTTTAAGGGAGATTTATCATCTGATCGGATAAATCCGGTCTAGAACGAAAGAACAGACCAGATTCGCGCGGATTTCATTCGAGGCCGGATTTTTAGTTATGCCAATAAATAATAGGCGAGACACGCGCGAATCGCGCTCCGTACTATGTACCTATATTCAAATCCTCGACTCTCTTTGCGTTAGGCAATTGTTGTTAACTTAGCTAGATCAGTGTTATTATCATTACCGTTATCGACGATGGAGCAGAGACCAGCATCAGAGACGGAACGCCCTCGAGTCCTCAAATCAGGCCTTTGTCTCCTGAAGTAAGCCCAGTGACGAGCAACCGAACACCGAAGAATGCGGTTGAACCTAATAAATGTAAAGTTGTAAAGGAAACTAAATACTAAAGGTACTAAGTACATATTTTTATATAAATTTCTTCCAATTGCTAAAAATCATAAAACGACATGGCAAGATTGTTAAAAAATAAGAAACGAACTTCTTTATTGGTTATGTTCAATACATACATACCGTCTCAACGGCGTATCACTTTCAGAAGACGAACTGCTTGATGAGCTCGGTAATTTGCATTCATTGCAACTTGCACTCTTCCTAACAATCATGTCTTAAACAAACCGAACTTTAGAACAGGTGCACTTTTGCAAACACTGCATTAAACTTCATAGAAATCTAACAAAAACATTGATGGAACAGCGCGTGGAATTTGTCACTAACAATCTAATTTTATACTCTACACTAGAGCGCGCCGCTTCGTTGAAACGAAAACACAATTAGATCATGAATGAACTTAGCTTTGGTCCGCGACTTCGCCTTTTCCCGCGGCTAAAAAATATTTTTATTCAATACAGATGTAGTGAATTAGTAAGTACTGTAAGTTAGCATAAGATATATAATTAGCTTGGCTCAGTAGTTTTTGTAAGAGTGAGAGTGAGATGATTAGGTAGTAGTCTACAACGAACAGTCTTATACATAATTCACAATACTCGCCGTCATCCTTACATGGCGACCCTACCAGTCGGCGTAGCGATATGGCGTCGTTCGGTAAACTAATTTCATATAATGTTGGTTGGACTTAAGCCCCCTTATTAATAAAAACGTTATTCTCTGATTAGCCTCGGAATAGTTATACTTTGTATTGTCTCGTTCTTTCAATGTCAAATGTTGAAAAGAGAGAGAGGGACGAAACAAAGATATACTACTCCAATTAGAGAATTAAATGTTTATTAATAAGGCGGTAAAAATTTCAACTGTTACTCCATTGCTAGGGGAGTGGGAAGGATAAAGTCCTAGAAACCTAGTAGTTTTTAAAAGACAAATAAAAGAAGATTAGAGTTTCAAAAATGTTTATTTCATATTATAACAACAGTACATCTAAGTACAAATCTATGTATGTTAAATAAACATAATTGTAAAATGGTACTTAGGCTGCAATTAATTCTTTATTCATCAGATATCGACAATCTTGGGGAAATGTTCTAAACTGCACAAATATTATCCTAATTTTTCACTATACTAATTCTAATTTTATTTTTCATGAAACCAAATCGACCAAAGTAACCTTTAAAACCAAGAAAAACGTGACGTTTTCTTCGTGGAAACGTAATATAACTAGACATTAGACATTGCGCTTATTACCTTTGACATACATACATTACATATACTATTATATAAAATACTAAATAAATTTTGTACGAATAAAAAAAACTTGCTTTTCTTAGGCTTCAAATAAACTTAACATAATTTCATTACCTCAAATAGGAAACGTTCATGCACTGCACACATGCAAACTTAAAGTAACTAATTCAATGAAGTCTATCTTCTAATAGTACGGGCGTCTCGGGTTATTCTGAAAATAAGAAAAAGTCATTTTTTGCATCAATTATATTATATACACTATACATTTATCTTAAAAAAAAACACTTTTTGTAAAAATACCAAATTATGTACGAAAACTAAAAAATAAGCTATGTGGCAACCCTAATTGAACAGCTCTATTAACCCAATGTGATAGGTATAACGAAATATAATTTATAATTCATCAATAATATTTTGCCAACTAAGAGCAATCTGGCTCACTGTTCCAAGGCAACACCACAAATTATTTCACTGTATAAGATGTCACTTCAAATAATAATAGATTACTTCAGCTTAGTACTAGCTTTTACTCGCGGCTCGTCCGCGTCAATTTCCAACGGGAACTATTATTTTTCCGGAATGAAAGATACCCTATATCCTTCTCCATATTTCAAACTAAATGTATGTAAATTTCAAGATGATCGGTTGAGTAGATAGAGCGTAAAAAGATATCAAACTTAATAATTTCGCATTTATAAAATGTTAGGATTCCACAAGGTAACATTTATCAATATCAATCAAGTTTACGCCACAGACTGCGCTCACCAGCGGGTTGGGCCGGAAGCGGTAGGCCAGCATCATGCGCTTGCGGTAGGCGTCGAACTCGTCGTCGTCCGCCGCCACGCCGTCCGCCGCGTCCGCGCCCAGCCCCAGTGTGGACAGCGGCTGCTGCGCCCTGCGACACGAAATATACAGTAAATAACGCTTACCTTCTCGACGCTTGTTACGGTGCCACGAGCTGCTCATGCTGGCAAGCGAACAAACACAAGTTTTAAAATATAAATTAATAATTAAATATGTTCTTCTGATCAAATATCGTGTATGTGCGTACTTATTGATCGGTTCCACTATACCGGTACCCTCAGCACCGAGACCCTGGCCTTCATTCCAGCCCAACTTCTGCAGCATTTTGAAACCTGAAAAAATCGCAATGTTAAATACTTAATAATAATTTGATGTAATTTTCGTTTTCTGCACGGGATAAACCCATATTATACATATATCGATACCCATATCGCATATTAGATAAATAATGTCATATCATTTTTTTGCACCTCAGAATAACCATATATGTTAACAAACATTAATTTATTTGCCGAATGTCGACGAATTACTCGTTGGAACAAACAAGTTTATGATTATATTTAAAGCCGGATTTTCAGCGAAAATTTTTGAAAACATTTAACAAAAACATACATAATTTTATTGCCAACTTTGTTGTGTAGAGCATGTACGTGTTATAGACTTGATTTCAAATAAACGATGACCCTGATGACTTACCAACATTGTCCTCTTTAAGTTTGAACTCCTTGTAGTCGCTCAGGTCTGGTTCCTTGCCGCTTTTCACCGCTGAATACTTCTCCATAAATCTATAAAAAAGAATGTCAGTATTCCTCAATTATCGGATTTCGGGAAATATTCTCTTGGAGCACCTACACTACAGTCCTCAAAAAACCTCAAACGTATAAAAATTTTAAATTATTTCGAAAGTAACATTATCCTTCCATTTTTAGATGTCACGTGCGTTGAATGACATTTTCTAGTTTTCAATGTGTTTTAATTTTGTGTGGATAATGAATTAAGCAAGTGTTAAACATAAATGTTAAAAATCTTTTTGGGCTGGGCTTCGGGGCGTCACAGCCTCGAAGGAATCGAGAACACGCAATAATTAGATAATGTTTCAAATTTTTTTTTGTAAAACGGAAAATACCTTTTTACAGTAAAACGGAGAATGTTTGAAAATGCATGTATTACTTTTTGAGTTCCTCGGGTGGCAAGAAGTCGCCAATGTGATGTTTCCCTGCCGCTTGTTTGGTGAGCTCCGTGGCCCACCGTTCTGTAGCTGTCATCTCTTTGGCACGCAACCTTCAACCGTTAAACAATTATTAATAAAACATACAGAATGACAAGTATTCAAACCGGTTTATTCTATAATCTATCTCTTGTCTATGCTCTCGACCGTTAGACCAGCGGTCAAAGTGTGCTCCGCGAAGCGCTAGCGAAAACCATCTATTGCGGTTCCACGAAAATATTGTTCACTAACTTTTGCCCACGGCTTCGCTCGCGCTGCGAAAGCGGAACAGACATGATTTTCGAACAAGGGGATTGATTTTTTTAAAAAAAAGGCAGTGTTTGAACTGTGGTTTTAACTACATACTCAATTTCATCAAAATTGGTCCAGCTGTTTAACCGTAAATCGGAACAGACCGATAGATTTATAATATTAATATGAAATTTGAAAAAAAATAATATAATATATAATAAAATAAAAACCATGAAAAACGCGTTGATGAAAACATTTTTACACGATCTAATTATTTTGCAAAGTCATAACAACATAATTTGAACTTTATTGAAAGTCTAATAACAGTATCAGCTGTTACGCCTGTGTATAAAACAAGTTTTCATTTAAATGTCTAATATTAAAATGTCTAATAATGTTTTCAGTATAATGTCTGCGTCAAATGCTTAGCTTTTCCTTGTTCATTAAAGTTGAGAACTTCTATATTAGACCAAAATAGAGTAAGCGAAGTCTTACTTGTGTTCCCAGGTCCCATCAGACGTGTCCTCGTCGCTGTCGTATTCATACTTGTGTTTCCCAGCGTACGCCAGCCTCTCCACTTCTTGGCGTTTTTTCAGCATGTCCTGAAAAATATAATGTATCTATTAGCTGCGTTCCGGGACTTCGCTCCCATGGGTATATGTGGGCATAAAATGTACTCTATGACACTAAGGAAATATTTTTAGTGATTCAGAAGTTTACCCACAAACTTAATTTATATAATACTAGCGGCAAGTTCCGGCTTCGCTTGGGTAAAAACGTATCAAATTAAACCCCTAAACTTTCTTCAGAACTCACTCTATCTATTGGTGAAAACCGAATGAAAATCCGTGCAGTAGAATTTATCGCGAATAGACAGACAGACATGGTAGAGGACTTTGTTTTATAATATGTAAGGATTTGTGTTAGCATAGCATATATTACTTGAGCAATGTTACAAAAATTACGCTATACATATTTATGTAAGTAGGTAGTGATGTTCCACTGGTAAAGATATGTAACGATTTTTAATTACGCTTATTTCTGAAATCTGCTATTTATAAACTATTCAGATTAAAATTATTATTATATAATAATAATTATTATTATTAATTAATTAATATACAAATTAATAATAATAATATAATTATTATAAAAATTGTAAAACTATTTATTTTTTATAATTTTAATTTTATACATGTAAATGAAATTTTTGTACAATCGACATACAGGCATGTGACCCAACTTCCTTATGAATATCATATAAATTATATAAATATTATATAAACTAAAAAAGATCAAAAATAAATATACATGTATATTTATTTTTGATCTTTTTTTTTCTTAAAATTCTTAAAATATACTGTAACTTTTGTATGTATACAAAAGTTACAGTATATTTTAAGAATCCCGTATTTTGAGAATTCCGTATTATTCCTCCCGTATGCGCTTGCCTGAGAAACATCACATATATTGATTTTACCTGATAAAGAAGGTTGAGTTTGAAGTTGTCTTCACACTTCTTCCAGTCCTCCGGGCTGAGGTTGGTGGTCCCGTAGTTGGTCATAGCGTACTGCATCAACGCGTGATTGTTGCGGTTCATTGTAGTCAACTTTAGGCCTTCCTCGTCTATTTTGGCTAGCTGGACACCTGGAAAATAGTTGTTAGCACTAAAAGTCACGATTGGTTGATAAACACAGAGTGTTGCCAGCCGTCAGGAGACAGTGTCTTCTTTTTATTTGTTCACTTTTTGGACAGACTGTATAGCTAGCATTATATTTATGATATAGAAAGGAGAACATATACAAACCAGGTGTTATAACAGGCGGTGGTGGCGGTGGGGGAAACACGAGTCTTGGAGGTTTGATGTCGGCGGGGGGGTCGTCGCCCCACCTGGACTTCTTCTTGCGTCTTCTCTCTTTCTTCGCTTCCGGCTCCTCGTCGCTTTGAGAGCTCGCCTGTTCGCGCTTGACGCCCATATTCCAACGCGGTTGGCTATTTGAATCGTTGTAACTGTAAATGTTTTTAGTATAGATATGGATGAATTCTTCCAAACAACGGTAAAAGGTCCAGTGGCCCATGGTTGACGTGATAAATTGATATTTGGTAAAGGATGGCAATTGGCCCTAAGTATAGTTCGTCGCCCAATGGATACAAAAATTGAAATAAGCCCGCCCCTTTGCGTTGATACACACATGTTTTGTACCCATAGATTGACGGAGGTAATTATATTACAATACTTACCTATGACTCTTCTCTTCTTTGAAATAAGGTCTACTGTCGCTACTGTCATCGTCCTCTAAAGAAAACTCCGGTTCATATTTGTCCTCGGGCTTCACTTCATGTTTGTGTTCCCCGTCATCTCTCATCTTGCGTACTAGCTCCCTGAACGCCTTGTACTCATTGGAGTTTGTGTTATGAAGGAACCTGTAAGAATACACGCCATACAACATTATTGTATTACGGGGATAACAGCAAAGGAATGACTTTAGGTTTATAACTAGATCTTATAGGATTGAAAATCTTCCTATGCCCATGTCTTTCGTCCATATTCACAGTATATAGAAAAAAAATGGCGAAAGGCAGATGAAACAAGCATCGCCATTGTCAGTCCTTCTGATCCAGTTATGCCAACCTGAGACCGTAGTGGAATAATGCTAGTAGGCTATTAGTGTATGGTGCGTAAAAAACACAATGTAACGCATTTTATCATAAGCGCTTCCGCTATAAGATGATAAAAAAGTACAAACTGCTATAATGTCATTGCAGTATAAAGATATTGTGTAAATACAATATTTATTTCTTCTATTGGGCTCGACAAAAATATTTACATTATTTTGAAATATACAATGTAAGACAATAGTGGAACTTCAATGTAAAACCAGCACCGTTAACCACAGTGTAAATAAAGAATAAGCTGAGATAGTACAAACAAGTAAAAAAAGAAGTTTAAAGAATGACAACATAAATTGCAACTTCTACATAATGTTTCGGAATACATTTCAATTTATACTTCAAAAAGATAAGATTTGCGCTCTACAATCGCAACATAATATCATTTCATTCTCAATGGTTATATTGACAACCTTAGACCTTCAGGCAAATCTGCCACGTATGTATTTAAATATGATTAAACGAAATTGTATACCTATGCAAAAAGAAAAATTATTTTCAACCCAATCAGAAAAATGATTAGCTCATGATACGCACATACCTGAAAAATCTAAATCCATTCGTATTTCTATCGCATAATAAACATGATACCTGTTACCAATAACATTATTCCAATGCGGCAAAGGAAGAAATAAAAAAATAATACACGTATCCTCCCGTCAGTATCAAGGCTACAGTGGCATTACCACATATTTTGATCTTGTGAGTGAATTGCTTTCAGGACATTTTCCCAGTGGTCGCCGTTGGTAGCGACCTCGGCGGCTGCGCGCTGGACAGCCGGCGGGATATCTGTAGAGAGAACTGCACACCACGAGTCAACAAATCGTCTGGATGCCACGCGAACCGCGAACTCACTTTGAAATACAAGCCCCACCACTAAAACTTCTAAGTACGCACGGGTTATTTTTCTATAACCCGTTTAGTCATCTGCCCAAATCGCAAAATGGCACCCTAGTCTCAAAAAAACTTTTTTGTTATTAGTGACACATATTTTTGAGTGGGTTGGTTAAAACCCATTGTGTGAATTAGTCCTTTTAGGAATTAGCCATTACGCGAATCGGTATCAGTCATTATATCTGACTGATCAACTTCCTGTACTTACTTTGTACTTAGTTTAAGTTTTATATTTACACTGTTGTGTACTAAAATAAATATTTGTCACGTTTTGGTGGTGGAGCTATATTGGACCGCGTCAAGCCCTTTGATGAAACTTACAGAAACAACAATAAAGAACCTGTGTTATCAATGCTGTTTTATCACAGAGCTTTTAGCTGGAAGCTCCACAGTGCATATAGATTTTTTGACGCATACAGACATTTTATATAGCATCACAAACTGATGTATAATAGTAAAATTTGGTATTTTCTTACTACCAGCAAAACTGGCTTACAAAATAATCTTAATACTTGCACGTAGAAATTTTGTCACATTATGTTGTTGTTAAAAATAATTAGGAGTACATATCAATCAGAATTGCACTGTGAAACATCCATCCTTCAAGGTGATTGATTTATTTTGAAAACAGTAAAATTCTATGTTTAAAAAATCAGGATTAAAAATTTAACGCTGTTTACCTTGCAAAGAATTAGACGGCACGGGAATGTTCCCAGGGTCCATGTCCTTCGGCTTTGGAATATTATTCAGAGGCAGAGGCATCGGAGGTGGGATACTTTGAAGTTTCATTGGCTCAGTGGGCCGTATACTCCCTGCGTCTACGGGCTTTGGCTCAGAGTTGGAATGGAGGGGAATGGAACTGTTGGAGGTAGTTGGCAAGAATGACATATTCTGACTCTGGTTATTCATATTGGGACCATTTAGTCCAAAGTTGGAACCATTAGGTCCAAAAGGTGGAGTAGGGGCCCCAAAAGGCATATTTCCATTATTATTTGACATCATTGAATTTGGTGGGCCTATCATAGGTGGATTCTGAAAAGGTGGACCAAAAAAAGGCGGTGCTGGACCATTCGGACCAGGAACTGAATTGTTAGACCCACCGGGAGCACACATATTAGAAGACATGGGGCCTGGGCCACATGGCCCACCTGTCCCACTTGGACCCATAAAATTCGGGGGCATTGTGAAATTGGGTGGACACATAAAAGGAGGACCACCTGGGCCGGGTCCCATTCCGGGTCTTAGACCCATATGAATTCCAGGTCCCATTGGTCTAGGACCCATTGGCCCTGGCCCCATGAGCCCGGGACCCATAGGACCTGGGCCCATGGGCCCTGAACCCATGGTACCTGAACCCATTGGATTTGGACCCATTGGCCCTGGACCCATAGGTCCAGGTCCCATGGATCCTGGACCCATTGGTCCTGGGCCTATTGGACCTGGCCCGATTGGATTTGGACCCATTTGACCTGCACCCATTTGACCTGGACCCATGGGACCTGGACCCATAGTACTTGGGCCCATTGGACCTGGACCCATTGGACCAGGAGCCATTGGTCCTGGGCCCATAGGCCGTGGACCCATCATACCCGGTCCCCCCATCATATTGTTAGGTGGGAGTTCTGGATTGGAATCGGCATCTTCAGAGTTATCACCTTGCCATTGATGGCCAGAGTCAGAGTTTTGATCTTCAGAGGGACAAATAGGTATTTGCATTAGAGGTGGGATTATTTTGTTATCAAGAGGTTTCTTTCTATCCTCAATTACAGGTGTCATAGGACTATGGGGTCGGTTGCGGCTTCTATCACTCCATCTGCGATGTCTTTCCCTGTGGACAAGATGGTTCATAAATAATAAAGTAAAAGCAGTTATTCAGAAATTAGAACTACATAGGAACTTTTTCACATCAAAAGTTTAAATCATACAAGGTATTTCTCAAAAAGCTACAAACAAGGCTTTGAACAATTAGTATCTCAAGCTTTTATGGTCATATAAATTGTGTAGAATGAGGATATAAGTTGATAGTTAAAATTTTAAAGGAAAATTTTATTTTCTTCTTTTTGGAGGATTTTAATAAAAGCTATTCTTAAAAAAGTTTTTTCTTTTAATTTATTTGCAAATATGAAATTACCTATTTCCTTTTTCACCAGACCGCCTCCTGTCTTCACTGAGAGCAATATGTCCTTCTTCATACCTATTATCTTGAGCATACTTCACATCTTCCAATTTAATATTTTGCTCTCTCTTTTTCGCTTCAGAAGCTACTTTGTCCTTTAGCTGTTCTTCAGCAACTTCCTTTTCCTTTTTTTGTTTGTCTAAGAGGGCTTTAAATTGGCTCATAAAGCTGCCATCATTTGAAAATATATTCCCTTTATTATCATCCTGGGGTTTGGTGCTACAAAAGTACACACATTTTAGCATTAACTCTCATCCAAGCTTTCTTTATCTAAATATTATCTTAAAAGAAAATTTTTAATTCAATAGAAAATCATCAGGTTAAATAATAATTCTACCTTCAAAAAATAAATAGATAAATAAATAAATATTGAAATGACATTTACACTCTAGTATAGTGTGCCAAACAAGTACCTACCTAACAAAAAAAACCACTAACATACAGAAACAGGCTATGCATGTGGTTACAGGGTTATATGGTCATTCCTATGAGCATTTTAATCGCCACAACCATTCTGCCTGCCATTACAATCTATCAATTTTATTAAGAGATTTATAGAATCAAATATTACTAAAACATCATTAGGTATAGTTAGGTACCTAAGTGTATATTTGTTATATTTCATAGACTGTTAATAAAATTGGTTCATGTCTTTGAAATTTGAAAAATTGTAATACAAGCGCAGTCGCTTCATCAAAACACTCATAGGAATAACAACATAGCATTTTGATCAAGACCATAGATCTTTATTATTATGGTAATTATCATTTGTCTCGACTGCATTTGTACAGCTTTGACATGATTCAGGCAAGTCACCAGGCTGGATCTATCCAATGTTATTGCCTGTTATGCCATATGTTACAGGATAAACACGTTTCTATTACGTTGCTTATGCAGCGCCCACGTTTCGTTCATTGACTACATATGCTTACAAATTAATTAAAACTGAAATGTCTCACAAGAAACCAAAGTCGATACATGTACCTACCTGCATAGAAGGTAGCAACCTGTACCTACCTCATATTACACATAAATACATGACTAGAAAAGATAAGCTCGCAAATCAGTTGACTTACATAGACAGTTTCGCTTGAGCGGCAAGTGCCGCCGCCTGCTTTTGTGCCTCTAGTTTTGCTTGGATTTCTATCTTCTTCTTTTCTATAATTTGTTCTTGCTTTGACATTTGCGCCCATCTTGTGCTCAAAGCGGACTTGTTTTTATTTTCTTTACTATTATGAATCATTTGCTCGATTTGAATCTCAATCTTACATTAAAATAGGCAATTGTTAAATACTAAAATGAAAACTGAAAAATTTGATTAGAATCTTCAATTCTTGATTGGCTTCAAAATCCTCAAATTAAAAAAGTAAAGACATTTATGGTAGGGAGGGTGTACGAAACAAACTTGTTTTTTTTTTCAGTGTTAGTGAGATCTAGTCTAGTGTTGCCGTTCGATAGTCGATTATCGATTGTTAACTGATAGACTATCAATTGTTTAACAATTGATGGACTGCAATAATATCGATATCATTGACGTTTTTAGTGACAATACTACCTATACAATTTAATTCACCTGACAATATCGATAACCTACCTTCACATGCCATTTCAAAATACTGTTTTATTTTTAATCTTCCTTGTATCCTACTAATAAAATATGTATTGTATGTATGTTTGTTACTCTTTCACGCAAAATTAACTGGACTGATTGTTATGAAATTTTGTATATATACACTATGTATACACCATCTATAGCAAGAATATGTATATAAAATATATATCAGTCAACTGTCCGAGATCAAACTGAAGAAATACAATACTATTGCAAATTGGCAGAACATTGATAGTCCGAAACAACCGATAGTATCGATATTATTGTTGCCGAGAAAGTCAATACTCTTGATACGCAGTTTGTTGTTTATGGGCAATCGATAGCTCAAATCGAAGCAATACAAGCAGTACTATCAAATTGAATGAAATGAGTGCAATACTATCGACAGTACAAACCTTTTTCAAATGAAAACAATCGATAGCTAAACTAGCGATAATTCGCCAACACTAGTCCAAACAGGTCCGCACGTCACGCTCACGTCACAACGCTGTAGTTTTGCCAGATATTATTTTCAAAAATCGAAAGCTGAATGCAAAATAGTCTCGCCTTTTCGCACTATAATAGAACCTGTAATTCCTAAAGTTGATTTTGGATTGGAGTTTATTTCTGTAGACGTAACGATAACCCACTAGATAGGTATCGAACAAAATGATTACATACTGTTGCGACATTTTTTTCACATCGAAATAATTTCTAAACATTTTTATCCAATCCGAACTAATGATAACAAATATTATAAATGCAAATGTTTGAAATTGAGAGGGAAGTAACGATAACCCACACCAGATGCCGATTAAAAGACGAAAGTCTACGTTAATATTTTATTACATAACAACATGCTTACTAATTAGGTACAAACAGTAAAAACGTTTATGTGAAGAATTCGTGAGGAAAACTTAGTCTTCACGTTCTTGCTCTCTTTTGCCTTCTAGATGCATAGGAACAACTTCGCCGACACTTGAGCGTAAACCATAAAACTTATACATTACCAGCTCAGTGTCTCTCCATATCATGATAAGTTGTGTTTGGCCATAATCGTAACCGGCATATACTTCGATTAGTCTTCTTTTAAACCAGACCCAAATGTTAAGATAAGAGTTTTTTCGCCATTCTATATTGCAATCATCAACACGTAACACTATTTTTGCATTCTTTGAAATCGTACATTCTTTACCGTATACAGCCCCAATATGTATCTGGAAATAATCAACATTAGGTACATATACCTACTTATTTACAACAACAAAATAACAAGTTGCCAGAAGCACTGAAAGTGCCTGGAAGTACTTACTAAATATCTGGAACTTATGAAGCAAAACCATGGATGGTTTTAGTACACAATTATTTCCCGAACACTATAATATAGGTATACTATTGAAGGCATTTTTTGAATTGGCAATATTTGGGTTTGCGTACATGTAACACCTTAGATTAGACCTCATATCTGCTTGTCATCCGGCTAGATTGAGATCAAACGCACTCAAATTATACTTACTAATAAAATAAATCACACTAACAAAACCTCATACTCCCTACTTCATGCACAGATTTTAGTCTTTCATAAAATCTTTACCAGCAAGTCATGAAACGCAATATAGTTGGTATCAAAATCATTCACTGAGTCCGAAATTGCATGCTGGTTCATAACTACCTCACTGATGTATACTTCATAGTTACAATACAGCCGCTAATATAACAACAAAACCGGCGCGGGCGTCTGGAATGCCCCGGCATGCAAAAAATCAACTGCATCACCACAGCTCCACAGTGGAGGAGCCCGAAGTCTCCGGGCTCCGGATCCCCTCCACCACCAATGTTGGTTGATGGCTGATACGAATATTTGCACAAATTGCAAAGAAAAATTAAGGTACTAATTACATTAAAAAGATTTCTTTGGACAAATATTCCCGATTGGTCTTTCAAACCACAAGCCCACACAAATGATAGGTAGGTAATGCTCGCTTACCAAAATATAAGGCGTGACTTTTGTAAAAGTTTTGGAAAGAAGAATGAAAAACTCTCTGTACTCAGCATCACCAATATAGACGCTCAACCATATTGGTTCACTTCGGATATAGTAAAACTTGTAAGAACCTTCAACAATATGATAGCCTGAAAAAAATGGTTTATGAAATTATTTCGGAAGTATGTTTCATTATAAATTCATCCATTCCATAATAATTGTAGTTCTTTTTTATATGAGTACCTAGGTATATAAAAGGTATTTAGTTATGTACCTAGAATTAGAGATAGTATATGTAGATAGTTTTAAGATAGATTATTAGGTAAGTAAGTAAGTAGGTTGTCTAAATAAGTTCCTAGGTACTCATTTGAACACGTATATATGTTCATACTACTTACTACTTATTTAGGTACTCATTTGAACATACGTGTTCAAATGAGTACCTAGGTACTTATTTAATTTCCCGTCTCACTGCTGGTAAGATTTGGTAGTAACAGGGGTAAAAACCTAGCCCCAACATTTCGGAGAGATACTGCTGGGTCCCTTATGATATTCACGGGGCCGTAGTTTGCAAACATATCTACATATTACAAATAAAAAAACTTACTGGTTCGATTCGTCCAATCACTTTGAAGCTCGTGTTTTATATTATACTTGCGTAGAATTATGTTAGGAACAGGAGCCTCTTGCGAAATTCCTCCTGTAGGTACATAGGTCAGTTGGATAAAAAGAAATTGTATTAAGCTTAACAAGAGGCGGTACAAAACAGTTTAACGCACAAAAAATGTACAGTTTGGGAAAGTCTACCACTGCGCGAGGTCGTCAAAGTGCTTGCCTCTTAACCGAGAGGTCCCGGGTTCGATCCCCGGTCGGGTCATAATGGAAAATGATCTTTTTCTGATTGGTCCGGGTCTTGGATGTTTATCTATAAGTTATAAAATATGTACTTATATAGTATCGTTGAGTTAGTATCCCATAACACAAGTCTCGAACTTACTTTGGGGCTAGCTCAATCTGTGTGATTTGTCCTAATATATTTTTTTATTTAAGTAAACCAAATAGTCAAAATAGACCAAACGGGAAATTAGAGCGATCGTTACAGATAATAACATTTTAGATAGTTATTGTATTTTACAAGAAGTAGAGCTGTTAAACCAAAAACAACTCTTTTGTAAACACCCGTGTACTACTGTGCCCCAAGATCTGTGGCTGTGCTAAGTATTATAGCTGCATTGTCCCGGGATGCACAATTATTAAAATCACGCTACTGTGCATAAATATTTATGCTGGCTCCACACTCTCGCCGCCACAGTTAGCCGAATTTTGGGGGGATTAGCTATACATTGCTAATCTTTCATTTCGGTAAATAAAAACATATAGAAAAAAGCTCATAAAAACGCGATGTTCGCGCATTCGCGAAGTAAGTACGGCGACAATGTGGAGCTGGTAAACGTAGTGAATAATATACTTTTTGAAGCTGTCATTACGTTTTTATGCACAGTAGCGCCATCAACATTTTGTGTCAACTTTTTTTGCGGCCGGCAGTAAAATTACAATCAAAAATCTATAATCTTATAGGTTATTTTTTTACGCTGACCCCGGGATAATGTACGTTGTAATGAGAAACAATCAAGCATTACAGAGAGCTAGGTATATAAAAAAGGACTTACTCTCAATAAACCATGAAGCATCGGAATAATTTGTGAAAAAGGAGACATAATTGACAAAAAAAGGGTTTGGGTCTGTCCATTGGAGTGCGGGTGACAAAAAAAAGTAATCGTCACCTATCCAATAGGTGCCTTTACGCCACCTTATATAAAATCTTTTATACTCTGTAGGGCTCATAATATCTGTTTTGTCTACTCGAATGTACCCTCTTGCAACTCCGTTGGCTCTCCGGGTGACGTCACCCGGAAATAATCTCTCAAAACGAAAGTCTCTATTATCAATTCCGTAAGTAGCCTGAAAATATTAAAGTGGGACTAAGAGTCTGGTAGGACTTTATTGGTGGGCCCACGAGTCAAAAATCTTACCAGACTATAGGTCGCCCTACATACTAATGTAGTTATAACGTACAAACTTGATCTATCTCATAGGGTTCAGCCAGCCTATGCAATGTATACTATAACATAAAACAACGTAAAACAAACCTTCATGAATCACACCATCTATTGGTGAAACTACATGAAAATCAGTGCAGTAGTTTCTGAGTTTTGAGTCAGCAGACGGGGCAAAGAACTTTTTTTATGTGTAAGAATGTAGTGATGAAGAAACTTCAGTAAGAATTTTTTCGTTTTACCTACCTAAAGATTTAGTAACTTTAAAGTTGTTACTTTAACAGCTTCATAGCTAGCCTTTTACAGTTTTTCGTGAGATCAAACGTATTGAGTTATTCAAAACTCTTATCTAGTTAGTCTTGCGAGATTGCTAGAGATAGGACCACTGGTACCTACAAGTTGAAAATATTCAGCTTTTCAAAATGATATAATTGCAATTTTTGAATTATTTTCTGACCATAAGTCGCTGACCAATTAAGTAGGTACGATATTTTAGCTAACCAAACATATTTTATTGCTGGCCAAAATACGAATACTTCATTGAAATAACAGCATTTTACCGTATCGTATACCTACCTTGGGTGAACGAATCGTCGGTATCGTCACAAACTTTTTTTAGAGAAATAGCGGTGGGTATTACCTACTTTTTTGCTTTTTACAGTAATAAGACACTTACTATTATCCTGTGGCCTTTGTGTGGACTCGGAACATCAGACAGACATACTTCTGCTTCATTGCCTGTCATAACTGAGAAGATAATTAGACCTCTGTCGCTTATCCCACGGAATACAGGAAAAAATTCATTAGGGTTCTCCGTCGCATATGGTTCATACACTGAAAGTTAAGAATCAAAATGTACGCAAGAGAGTAGTAGAATTGATTAATATCGGCCCATGGGGGCAACTAGCAAGCCAGTCATGTGCGCGGGATTGTGTGCAGTTATATTTCTTAAATGTAGGTATACTAAGCTACACCTAGGGGCTTCGCTCCCGTAGGGATTTTTGGCCTAATAGCCTATGTGCATAATATTCCAGACTACATTTAGCCTTGATAGCAATCCATCCAGTAGATTTTTCACATATAATTAGGGTATGAAAAAGTTTCCTGATGTTGAAATATCTGGGTATTTTGAGGGTCGTCCAGTGTTCAGTAATCATCATTACCACAATTGCTATTATATAGTCAAGCCGAACATATACAATAACCCACATATGTAGGACAGTTACCTAAATTAAGTACGTCGTTCGACGCTCAACGGCTGCGGAAATAAGCGAGAAGAATCTTAAAAATATATTTACAAAAATTATCGCATACAGACTGTATCTGGCAACCCTAGCTCACATACATAGGATAATATCTAAATACTTACTGAATGTCACAGTATTAGGGAGTTTGGTGGGGACGACCGAACCGTTTGAAAATGTGGAAGGTGCTTTAGTGGTGGGTGGAGGTGGTGTTGGCTTTACGACAAATTGTGTGGTCGGCGGTACTCCTACACCAGTCCAAAGCGTAGTCGTTGTCGTGGTAGTTCTTTTCGAAGTAGTTGGTTTCATAGTAGTAGTAGTAGTAGTAGTAGTAGTAGTAGTGGTGGTTGTGGTGAGAGGTACAGTAGAGTCTGTTGTAGTCGTTGGCATGAATGTAAGCGGCGTAAGTGTTGTTGTTGTTGATGGTGTAGTTGTCGTTGTCGTTGTTGTCGTCGTTGTTGTAGGAAGCGTGATGACCGGGACATTTTTAGAATTACCCTTAAAAAAAGCAAAAAATTATTAAGAAAAATACGATAACTGCCTGTTCACGGCAGCGTGTGGTCGCGTCTTAGAACCGAACACAGCTTTGGCAGCTTATAATGCAGCAATAGCATTCCCAAAGATGATTAACGCCAACCAAGTGGCCAGTTGTGAAATCATTGTCGAATCGTCACAATTTTATTTTTATGCTTTGAGAGGTGGAGAGTGCGGCGACTGTCTGCATTATGTACCTACCAATGAAAGGTACTAATAATTGTCCTTTGTACTTTGTACCCACTTCAAACGGCAAAAGTAACATTAGGTTAATAAACCTTGACATCATAGGTATATATAAATAAATTTTTAATGTATACATACTTGTATTAAGAAAACTTTAGCACGTAGCAGAAATGTAACCCTTAGTGTAATGGATAGAATGTACAGTCTAGGAAAGTATAGCAAACATTCAAAATAGACCTAAAGGTAGACTAAACGTTTCGCCGAAATAATTTTTGCGCATAAATAATTCCCTTTATAAATCTAAGGTATTGTTGATAGATGTCACATCAACAGGTATCAACGACTTGTTTTGAGACTATGTAGAGTTAGGTATACTGGTTACGGTTACGCACCCATGTCTGAGATATCCAAGATAAAGTAGTGTTTTTCATTATAGGGCCGGATATGGGATATTCTTGGGAGGAGTATATGACGACCCAACTGTAATGACAAACGGAATTAGTATTTCTTGTCAAATAGATTTTTGCGCTTGTGGTGGATGAACGGGGAGGATGTGTAACGAGGCTGTGCAGATGAGCGGAGAGGATGTGTAGCAAGGCTGTGCAGATGAGCGGGGAGGATGTGTAGGAAAGCTGTGCAGATAAATGGGGAGGATGTGTAGCGAAGCTGTGCAGATGAGCGGGGAGAATGTGTAGCGAAGCTGTGCAGATGAGCGGGGAGGATGTGTAGCGAAGCTGTGCAGATGAGCGGGGAGGATGTGTAGCGTGGCTGTGCAGATGAGCGGGGAGGATGTGTAGCGTGGCTGTGCAGATGAGCGGGGAGAATGTGTAGCGAAGCTGTGCAGATGAGCGGGGAGGATGTGTAGCGTGGCTGTGCAGATGAGCGGGGAGGATGTGTAGCGAGGCCGTACAGATGAGCGGGGAGGATATGTAGCGAGTCTGTGCAGGTGAGAGAAGAGGATGTGTTGCGAGGCTGTACAGAAGATTGTGGAGGATTAGTAGTACTTACGCAATCCACATGTGAAAAGCTGTTGACATGATACCAATTCTTATGATACTGAAAAACAAAATATACTTAAATATAAGATCCTTTCGGATTAGGAATAAGCTGGGTTGGGTAGACCACCCATGTCAGCAATTTAGGATAATAGAGAATGGGACGCAGTCCCATCCCATCTCATTGGGTTTATCGCGAAAGACAGACGTACACAAGTGTACCTGTACTTGGGCTGACTTGATTGACTGAGCTTCTGATGATGCCATGGAAGTGGTTCGGTTCTGGCAAGAATATATTTACTAACCGAGAGAGCATTTGTTCAGTTAAGGCTTCAGTTTATCAGCAATGCTATCCATACCACAGCACAGATCCAAATAGTACGCTTTTGCACTACAGATCACGACCCTCAGCAATGAAGAATAGACGCAAGGAAGAGAGCATTCGTAGAATTGCCATCGACCGAATTGCCAGGCCTTATAGAATTTATAACATGTCGCGAGAGAGATGAGTGTAGAATGATGAGTATAAACTAGAATAGATTTAAAACCTATATAGACAACAGTAAAACTTACTTCTGATTAAGCCCAGGCGGTACAAGAAATGGGCCTATGAGAAATATCACTCCGAATGCGCCGGAAAGGACCCAAATGAAAACATCCGGGTTATAATCCTTTCCAGGTAGCGTCGCTATTACAGCACTCGACATATTAATTTCTCTTCAATATTAAGCATTAAGTAGCATGTAATATGTTTTTATATCTGTCTTTGTAACCGACAAAAATTCCGATAGGACTGCACTATCTATGTCGGCAACGAAACACGATATGACAATGATATCTACGTCATTGTTTTCTTGAAATATTTATGAAACATTTATTTTTATTATTCTGTGCCAGGATTTCTCGATGTTGCATGATTCAATGGGTGTTGGGGTTCGGACCTTCACGGGCGTAGACGGCAGTAGGTAAATGTCAAGTGAGACTGAACTCGCGTGGTTCCTACATCCCTCCCACAGAGTACCTACCTACTTTGTATAATGATCCCTCCATAGCAAGTGGTGGACAGACTTGCAACTGGACAGTAGACCTAGGTACCTATATTATTAGGTATGTAGGTAGCTGGTCTTTGTATTCCAATGAGATCTTCCAGATCTTTAATTTTTATTATATCTGAATAGAAAATGCTTTAGCCTGAACCCCGCGCGCGGGGACCATTCTAAACCTATGGTCTGAACCACTTTTGCTAAGGTTTCTTCGTGCGTGACACCTTCACACTGCTGTTACCTACCATGATTTGGCCAAAATCCATCTGGAGATCCATTGATGAATCTTTTTGCGCTTCAATCCACGATGATGTAATTTCGACTTGAGACTAAAAACCAAGCAAAGCGTGGACAGATTTCAAGATTGCGGTGCAATTACATCGTACTTAGAATATAATTTTAAAAAAACTTTCTACTTCAATATACATAGCTTTATTATAGTACGTTGGTAACGTAACATGCTTACTTAAAATATATTTGAAACATATAGAATTAAAGCAACATCCATTTTTTTACAATTGCTATTGAAATCCTGAATGTTGAGCTTAACTTACAAATATATAATATACAAATGTTGTATAGTTTATCATGCTTATTTAACTAAATATAACTTATATGTAACACAAAGTGCAGTGCTTACTTCACTAAATATAACCTAGAAATGATTCTTAACATGCTTAACTGAATATAACAAAGAAATGTGACAAATTCATATATTTAGTCATCTTCACGTCCCTGCTGTCTTTTACCTTCAATGTGCATAGGAACGAACTCGCCGACACTTGAGCGTAAACCATAAAATTTATACGTTATTAGATCAGGGTCCGTCCATGTCATGACAAGTTTTACATTTTTATAATCATAACCAGCATATACCTCAATGAGGCTTCTCCTATACCATACCCAAAAGTTAAGATAGGACCTTTTACGCCATTTTATATTGCAATCAACACGAACCACTATTTGTGTATTCTTCGAGATCGTGCACTCTTTACCGTATTCACCCCCAATGTGTATCTGGAAATATAGGCATTTTAAGATTATAATTGTAGGCTAGATGACGGGTCAGAGAATTGTTAATAAGTAACATGCAATATTAATTTCATTGAAAATCTTAAGACAACCTATATATACTATATATGACAGTAATAAATCGTAAGCATTTACTAAAATAGGTTTCGTAAGTTCCGAATCGAAGAAGGTGCATCGGTACATTCGAATACTGCGACCCTCAGTGCGAAAGATACATTTTGAAGTATCTGCATAAACGCAATAAACTACTAAAAAATATTCATACAAACAACGTCTACACGCGTCGAGAAAAGTAGTCTTAACAGAGGGACAAACGGACGTGGAATGATTTTCGAATATATACAACGTAAATATTACGCCTATCTTGTCATTCGTAATTAATGTCACAATCGCTACCCTCATTCTCAGATCAAAGGTCTCTTCATAAAACAAGGGCACAGATTATAATACTTCCAGTAACCTGGGCTTATAATGCAGAATGCTTACCAAAAGATAAGGCGTATGTTTTATATAAGTTTGAGACAAAAGGACAAAGAACTCTCTGTATTCAGCATCATCAATATTCACGCTCACCCAAATCGGTTCACTTCGAATATAATAAAATTTGTAAGAACCTTCCGCAACGAAATAGCCTGAAACAAATACTAATGGTTTATTTGTGAAACATAGAATTGTAGAGTAAAACATAGTGTCTATATACTCAGCGGGAACACCTGGTCTTTTGTAATGTACGTTTTTCCGTGAAATAAATATATTTAATTAGGGCTATCTAATAGTAAGACAACTGGAATTTATTCAGTATTATTTTCAAAAAGGGCTAGGAAAATGTTCCTTCAGCCAACGGGAAACTTTTTTATTATTAAAGTTATCTATGCAAATTATACTAGTAAATGGGCAAGATTCAAATTATGCTCGGATATATTTTTTACAAACTTTTTTATCATTACGTACATATGAATATGGTTTAGTCCAATCATCGGGGTCACAAGCTGTCGATGGTTGATAATTCCTTGCAAGGACTGTAGCGGGGTAACACTTTTTGTAGGGCTTCATACTGTTATCGCGTTCTTAAATTTGCGACTGATAAAGCATGCTGTTCATGTTGTATTGTTAAATTTCAGACTTACCTATTGAGAAATCCTATTGCCATGTTACCACTGGAATTTGCAGAATACCAGCGCCTTGCTGATACTTCAATGCAAATGCTTAGCAGTTTTACTAGCTTCGCCCCGGGGCTTCGCACTCGTGGGAATTTCGGGATTTAAGGTATCCTATGTGTTATTCTATGTTATATTCTATCCGTATACCAAATTTCATAACAATCAGTCTAGTGGATTTTGCGTGAAAGAGAACAAACATACATATACACATTCTCACAAAGTTTCGCATTTGTAATAGTATTAGTAGGAATATTTGGTTAGAAAACATTGTAAGTAGATTATAATTTGGTGGCAAATTAACTAGGTATTTTCTATTCCATTTAATTTATTAATAAACTATTATGTTACTTACTGGTTCGATTCGACCAATCACGTCGAAGCTCGTGCTTTGTATTGTACTTGCGAAGAAGTATGTTGGGAACAGGAGCTTCTTCAAAAATTCCCTCTGTAGACATAAATATTAATATTACTTATGGCTCACAGCTCAACATCAACTCTCTTTTCAAGTACAATTTTTGTAATCACCTTAAATGGAGTTGATGTTGAACTTCAGGACATTTTTTATGGCAAAGTATTAGTTACGTTGTTATTAATCATTATAATTTCTTCTATATGATATATAAAACATAAAATTATCGCCTTCTAGTAATCGTAAAAATAAGTAGTAAAATTGTTTTTCTAATTTTTCTTTTGACTAATTGTGACTAATTTTATAACTGGACAATTGTATTAATGATAAGTGCAAGTGTTAGAAACCATATAAGTACTAGTTAATGTAAAATATTCGGTTTAGTAACAAATAAATAAATAAATTGAGTTTATTGTATTATTATTATTACTTGCGAATGGTTCCACTTGCAGCAAAAACTAAAAATCAAAAGGGTGCGCTGCTTTCAGTCATGTTATACTCGTAGTCTCGTCAGCAAAGACATAAGGCTTTCAAGTATTTTTGAACTGAATCAGACAAACTAAGTGAAAAAAATGCTAATAGGTATAACTATTTCTTTACACACGCATCATATACACCCAAACAACATAGCACCTACTCAAAAAAAAAAAAAAAGTTACTTATT
This sequence comes from Plodia interpunctella, assembly GCF_027563975.2. NCBI lineage: Eukaryota > Metazoa > Arthropoda > Insecta > Lepidoptera > Pyralidae > Plodia > Plodia interpunctella. The sequence continues at coordinate 5,694,621 of NC_071308.1, read as the reverse complement.
ATTTTAAATTTAAAAATTATATAATTTTATTAGTTTGATTATAAATTATTATTTCTGTTTTATAAAGTGCATTAGCCGATGTCTTTGTTAGCGTTTCTTGGACCTCGTTTCTTATTAATTACCGCACAAGTGTCTGAAAATCAGCGTTATCTCCAACAAATCATTGTCGGGGGTAACACAAGCTGAGACAATGCTTCGCCATATTGTTACAAATTGTGTATTAATAATGTCCGCACCAAAAATAAGTATAATATTTTGTAGTAATGTAAAAATTATGTCAAAGTGATTTTATTATTTATTAATATCGTTGTCATGTTATTTATGTCTTGTCAGCTTCATGGAGCGTTGTTTTTATGGTATTAAAAGCTATCAGCCAGGGTTCTGGTAGGAAAAGTGGAATTTTAATGTTCCACTTATGGTGGGAAGAGTATAAAAATCCACTTTGCATTATTGTCATCACAGATCTTGTTGAATTCAATACAATGGCGGGGATGGGTATGGAACAGGGAACAGATTACCGAGGAAACAAAATTTTGTGATTCTAGGTGTTTAGGTGCTGGCTATGCCCTCAACAACAACAAACTTACTATCGTATCTATATTATTAGTTGGGATTGAGAAAAGAAAAGTAATCACGCTAGCTGCGTACGGCATGAAGAAATGTGGTCATCAAATTACGATTAAACATGAAACGAATGAGCCGCGACCCACCAAAATCATTACAGGGGGTCCACGGGAAATTTGTTTTTCCGTTATTGGCCAATCTGTTTAATTAGTCACTTTTGTCATATGTGAACTGAAAACTATGATTAGAACGTTTGCTGCCCGGAGAGGGGTGTTGGTAGTGGGTATGAATGATACGCTACCCACTACCAACAGTGTGTAGTGTTCGGTAGTGGGTAGCGTATCATTCATACGGCTATACGACGGTAGCTACGCCCCTGGCGTACCTATATCTGCTTCAAAATTGAGTTGCAAAATTACGCCCCAACAAACTATAGTTGCATATGCAATTGCTTTGCAAGTGAAATAAAAGCTCGCAAAAAGGACTTACTCTCGATAAACCATGAGGCATTTGGATCTGCTGTGAAAAAGGACGCATATTTGATAGGAAACTCATTTGGGTCTACATATTCTGTGACTGATGACAAATAAAAGTAATCTTCGCCCATCCAATACTCTCCATTACGCCACCGAAAATAGAATCTTTTATACTCGGTAGAACTTATAACATCGTCCACAGAACCTTGAAGATGACTTGTTGCCACACCAAATTGTGTCCTTGTAACGTTATTAGGTGGTAACCTCTCTATTCGAAAGTGCTTATTATCGACTCCATACGTAGCCTGAAAATATAGGTATATTAAAATCTCTATAATACATGAATGAAATGCTAAAGATAGATGAACGATAACATTAACATTCCGCCGTTGACCAAATCTGCAAGACTGGCTCGATTCTCAGTGAGTTTTCTTCATATGGATATTTAAATCTATATTAATATGACAAAATACTAATATATAATCAGTGATATATAGTTTCACTCGACTAAATCCAGTGAAATGAAGAATGAACGAAATAAAATTTTAACCACATCATCATCATGTATCATTCTAGGAATCGCTTTCTACATTTTTCGGCCTCTATTAGGGTCTCCAAATAATTAACTTTATATTACAGAAATTGATATTTCGCTTACTATAATCCTTTCGCCTTTACTCGGACTTGGAACATCAGACAACCACAATTCTATTTCTTTACTTGTTTTCACTGAGAAGACTATCAAACCACTGCGAGATTTCATGGGGTTCGTAAATACTTTAAAAAATTCATGTGGGTTAGTACTTGCAAATGGTTCGTAAACTGTAAGAAATGTATTCAAAATCAGCACGTTGAATTTTTGTAGAAAAGGAGGTAAAAATAAAAATAATCCCAAGAAACATCGATACATCGGTGTTTTATCGGTGTAACAGACGGGTGAGTCATGTGTGTATGTGTAATTCCAGGTTATATTCTACTGTGTACCAAATTTCATAACAATCGGTCCAGTAGATTTTGCGTGAAAGAGTAACAAACATAAATACATACATACATCCTCAAACTTTTGCATTTATAATATTAGTAGGATAGTGTGATTGAAAATATTTCTGCACTTACAAAATGTCACAGTAGAAGGCAATTTGGTGGGGACAAGCGACCCATTTGCAAAAGTCGATGGAGGTTTAGTGGTGGGTGGAGGTGGCGTAACCCTCATCATCGTGGTAGTACTTGGAGCTGGCCCCGCACCGGTCCATGGTGTGGTCGTAGTTGTCGTTGTCTTTCTTGTTGTAGTTTTTTTAATTGTGGTGGTTGTCGAGGTTGTAGTAGTAGTTGTTCTTGTTGTTATCGATGTCGTGGTTGTAGTTGTTGTCGTCGTAGTTGTCGTTGTTGGAAACGTGAGAGGCTGAACATTTTTAGTATTGCCCTGAATCGCAGAAATACATTAGAATGAAAAGAAAATATTGGACCAATGATCCAAGTAGTTTAGTTACATATATTGGGACTTGTAATATCTTAAAAATAAATCTTACCTGAAAGCTCATTAATTTCTTTGATGAGGTACTAAGTACCCATAATTACCTACATACATATTTATACGGGTGTTACTTTGCATTCTTGCCATATTCACAGAGGTTGTTATATTACTGATTCTGAACACAAATCAATTAAAAAAACATGATCAAAAGTTAGGTATTTTTTTTAAGAATATTTTATTTAATCGACATTATGTTATGAACAACACTTATTATCGAAACATATGCACATCACTAGTCCGTCGGCAAACTTGAGTACATAAGTCGGCAAAAAAAGCTCCGCCCCTTTTCTTTGTGCGGCGTAAACGCCGACCGACGGCCAGCCATCCCCGCAACCCCGCAACGCACCACCACCCCGCCCCAGTCTATTCGCGACGCCGACGCACGGCGGATGTCAAGATTTCGCTCGCTCCGCTCGCTCTGCCCGGTCCGTGTTGTTTAAGTTGCGTATCACAATCAAATCAAGAAAATGTTTGAAGCGTATACCAACCACGAGTTGGTGGAAATGGTGCGCTTGTATGCCATATGTGGTGACAGTTTGCGGCAAGCCGTGAATATGTTTGCGGAAATGTTTCCACATCAAAGGAGGCCGACCCGCCAGGTTATGCTTGCGGCCACACAGCGATTGAGAGACTTTCGTCAGTTTGACGTCCCAAGACACGCGCAAGCTCGAGGCAGTGTAGGGCTTACTGTAGAGTTGCAGGAATTAATTCTAGACTACTTCGAAGTAGAGCCCCGTGCCAGTACCCGTGAGGCAGGACGACACTTCCATGTGAGCCACGTGACAGTGTGGAGACTATTGAAAAGTGAACAGAAACACCCGTTTCACTTTAGAAAAGTACAAGATCTGCTCCCACAGGATAATAATGCACGAATCACATTTTGTCGCTGGCTGCTAGACAACCGAAACGCCAACATTTTGTGGACAGACGAAAGTTTGTTCACAAGAGTTGGTGTATTCAATATCCATAATGAGCACTGGTGGAGTTATCGGGATGAAAACCCCAGAAAAATAAAAAGACACTCTTTTCAACACCGATTTGGTTTAAATGTCTGGGCTGGCATAGGGTGAACCTGCTGGTTTACGATCAGTTAGTCGATGTCTCGACTTTAAAATGTCATAACTTAAAAAAATGTTGCATTAGAAACTAGATATTGTGTTTTACGCGTAAAAAAACTATTCAACTATTTAATAAACCTATCTTCATAAATAATCCTATTTATCTGTTATTTTTAAATTTAAAAATAATCAAAAAGTGTGTTTTGTTTAGTTCACGATCGTTTTTCGTCAGTTTACGTTCACACATTTGCGCCTGTTTACGATCATTAAAAACCACTGAAAAAGGAACTCTAGGGCAATGAATTGAAAGTCGAAATTGTATTGTATTATTTGTTGAAAAAAATTTTTTTTTCCGTTTGACAAAATGAACATTATAGGGCGTTAGTGCTGCTTCAGAATAAGATATTTCGCGCATTTCTGTGCATTTTAAGTGCAACTAGGGAATGCATACATCGCAGGCTATATTTTTTTCCAAATCTTCTTCAAAATCACTAATTAATTCTTCAGCACATTCACTGTATAACAAGGTATCTTTTTTATTACTATTCTTTTTTATAAAATCTTCTTTTTCTTTTCCTCTGCTTTCTTGTGTCATATAAAACTAATATTTTTCTATAGAAAAAATAAATTATCGGTAACAGGCCGTTTCCCGACCACTTGGTTTGTCATTAGTAAAAAGCATTTAATTTTATGATTATTTTTCATTTTAAGCCGATCGCCATCTGATCTATAAAGTAAACATGTTACGATGGAACAAAGTAAATATTAATATTCCCGACAACACCATGCAAGATACTACAAAATCTTAACGAAGATAAGGCCAAAACCGCCCCCTTACGATCACCTAATCGTAAACTGAAGGAAGCTTAGTTTTGTAACGTCTCATGGCGATCACCTTATTTTATAGTAAATTATTAACTTTTTTTATTAAATTTCCACGTAAGAAGGAAATATAACTCTTTTTCAACACCACACACATTAAAGTAAAGGTTAAACCGTATGAAAAACATGTTTTACTGACGATTCAATGTTCACGTCCCACTATTTTTTTCTTAAGATTTGGCGGTAATATTCACGCAAGCGCATTGGATAGATTTCGTCAGCTCACTGATCGAAAAATAACATATTTGGCTACCGAGACAACTGATACAAATGAAAAGGATAGATGGATCAACCCTTTTTATGCAAAATTAACACTTCACGCGCGGTAATACGGTTATTTTAGAGGTTTTTTGTAAAAGTGATCGAGAGCGGGTGGTGATCGGTGAACCGGTCGATTCACCCTAATAGACGGCCATTTACTCGGATCTTATTTTATTGAGGGCCGTCTTACCGGCTCAACGTACCTGGAGTTGCTGGATCACGTTATAAACGAGATGCTAGATGACGTTCCTCTCGCTTCCCTGCAAAACTTTTATTACCAACAGGATGGTGCTCCTCCACATTTTGCAATCCAAGTGCGTGAATACCTGACCCGCAAGTTCGGTAATAACTGGATCGGGCGTGAAGGTCCAGTAAACTGGCCAGCACGGTCCCCAGACCTAACTCCATTAGATTATTATTTGTGGGGTGATGTTAAACGTTTGGTGTACACTGAAGAAATCAACAGTGTTGAAGTGTTACGCGAACGAATCGTTTCAGCATTCGATAAACTGAAACAGGATTTGTACGTTTTACGAAAACTAAAACGAAATTCTTTACGCCGTGCAAGACTATTTTCACGAATGCACATTCGTGAAAATGGTGAGCACTTCGAACAATTACTTAGAAAGACTTAGATTTTTTTACTTAGATTAATTTAGTGTTGTAAATAGACGAATCAGTTGTAAATAGGATGATTTCAGCTTTTTAACTACGCCAAAAATACCTAATTTATAAAAACAAAAATAAGTTTTAACTTTTTGATCTCTGAAGAAATGAGGGATAATGTAATAAAAAAATAAAACTAATTAATTAAAAATAGGTATTTCTGTCGGTCCTAAGCCCGTAAAGTAGGAAGGGAAATCTGAAATTATTCATTTACATGCGCTGTTTCGGGTGATTTCGGCCGTGCCAGACGGCCACGCCCACTAGATTTATTCCTATTGCGACTTATGAATGCACTCGAAAAAATTGGTTTATTCCTCAGTGTCCTGTAAATTTAAGTTTATTGATTACTCAGCCTGCGTTATTCTAGGATGTCTCAAATTAAACTAAACTGATTGGTATTGGTTAGTACTATTAGCTGTGTGAATATGGCAAGAATGCAAATTAACACCCTACATATATTAACGGGACTTAGCACGAACCTTTTTTATTTAAAACTAGATTTTGCCCGCGGCTTCGCCCGCGTAAATTTTCCGGGATGAAAGGTACTCTATGTCTTTCTTCATACTTCAAACTACATACAGGTACATGTATGTAAAATTTCAAGAAGTTTGTTAGGATTAGGATTGCTGACGTTTCAACGACCTTATGACAGCATTTGCGGTACCCGCAGCTTTTCATCAATCATGCGGGTAGTATGCAGTTCCGCACTGGTTTAAATAATGTCACATTAGGGTCGTTGCACACTATACATACGCAGTATCCGACGTTTTATCCAAATGTGTTTTGCGGTTTCAATTTTGCAATCATTATATACTACTCAGACGATACCCAATAACAACCATCTTCTCTACTGAAGGTCTTATGTTTTTTTTAATTTTAGTAGTTTCCCGTACTATCCCTTTATAACGTAGAGTAATAAAGCCTCCAAGATACCTATAGCATTGAACAACATTAGTACGGCGAGGTGTGTCCAAAAGTCACGCAAATCCCTCCCCGCGTCCGCGTACCTACATCTCACTCACCCGCATAATGTTGCCAGTGCCGTAAAATTTACCCCAAAAGTAAAATTCATTCTTTCTTATGTATGAAGAAAAAGAAGTTTCTGTACAATAGTACCTAACCTAACCTGGGACAATAATGCCATACTTTTCCGAAAATTTAATTCTTCCTAACCTAAGTTGATACATAATTGATATACCTATATCTCCCCTGTTATTTGCAGGTCTGACCTTACTACTTAGTCTAGTACGTACCCATGTCTGAGAAATCCAAAGAATAGTAGTGTTTTTCATTACAAGGCTAGACAAGGGATGTACTTGGGAAGTGTATATAACGACCCAGCTGCAATAAAAAGGGAGTTTAGTAATTGTTTCATACAAGTTAAGTAAAGGTCAATGGAGGCTTTCAAGAAAATCGCGCTATTCAACGCTGAAACTCTTACGTTTTTTTTTTTTACACTTTCCGTTACAAGTTTCTCTTCACAACTTATTTTTTTTAAAATGTGGAACGAACGAACGAGGTTCAACTGCAATCCGACGTAACTTAGGTATTAGCGCAAGTATTTTACGCAAGTAATATGCGTAGGTACCTTTGTGAACGCAAAGAAAAGGTGGAACCTGTGTAAGTTGAACACTAATGTGCTGGTCCAATTTCTTATAATGAATATTGGGCCCTCGTACTATCTCTGTTTCTGAATCTTCTAAGCGATTTCTCGGTTTCTTCCACAGTCGTTGAGCGTCAGAACTAAGGGCCCCCTTCCCTACTTTTCCGCCTCAACTTCGGCATCCTTGTCAGAAAATTGACTCTCGCAAATATAAGAATTAGTAAACTGTAGACTTAGATCACAGTCTCGTGACCCATTGTTCTATTTCAAAATCGAAAATGACGTCATATATTGACCCTCACACAGGTCTGGCTCACGAGTGAAAAACATTCTTTAAAATAATCTAGTAATGTTTGAAAAGTAATCTCACGGAATATTTTTTAATCGGTAACATTTAAAATGAACTTACGCAATCCACACGTGAAAAGCAGCAGTCATGATAGTAATTCTTATAAGACTGAAAAAATAAAAGATTAAAAATTGAATAGGCAAGAACTAGGATAAGTTATTTAAAGGTCTACGGAGGAGACAGTCTTTTAAAAATCTACTTCCTTATCAAGTGTGCAATTGCTAAGACTGGTTAGATTTCACTCAAGTAGCCTAAAGGCATCTGACATTACTTTTACAACTGCCAACCACTAAGGCTAAATGGTCTGTGCTGCCAACATTTAAAAATGATGTACTTGGTTGGGTCAGATGCAATGTCGGATGTCAGCAAGGACTTTAGCGGTATCCGAATATTGTTTTTAATATGTTTCTGAAGTGTTACAGAAATAAACATGCCTTCAACATGTTTTCCACTAGTTTATTAGTTTTTATTGCATTAAAGTAAAAACTACAAATCAGGTTAAAGGTTTAATTATCAGGTATATCCGGAAACTAAAAAAAAAACAGTTCGTTCCGATAACAAAATTAATAATGAAGCAAAATGGGTGATTGATTTTTATCCATAAAATTATCCTAGCAGTAGTAGGTATCTATAAAATTTTCTTAATCTACGGCCTCACGCCATCCGGCCCTTTTGATCGAATACATAAGGCAATAGAAACGTTTTCGAGACCAATCGTATTTACTTCGGAAGACTGTAGGTACATGAACTTACCTCTGATAAATCCCGGCGGGTATAAGAAGCGGACCTAAGAAAAATATCCCTCCGAAAACGCCGGTGAGAGCCCAAATGAAACTTTCAGGATCATAATCACTTCCAGGCACAGGTCCAATAATTACACTACTAGACATAATTCTGTAATATGGCTAAAGTCTGTGAAAATTCACAATTGCGCTATCTTTCGCGGCAACGAAATATCAGAGAAAATGACATTTATTCCATTGAAAAATAATTGAATTTATAGAACATTTCATTTTTAATATTCAATGCCAGGGTTTGTTGGTATTGCATTTCATTTCTTAGACCTTCACGGGCGGGCATGAAAGAGTAAAAAAAATTGAAGAGCGCGGCCGCGTCCGATTTCATAACAGTGGATTTCATAGTACTGCAGGCCAATTCTGCTATTTTATTTTTAGCCGAAACGGATCTGAAACGCATTGATGACAACTTTTGGTATTCTACTAACAATTTGTCAAAACGAAGCCGTAACGCTTTGGTTACGCAGCCGAAACAATTTGTCATTTGTTTTGAATTCACGAAGCGGCAAGCGAAAATTTTTAACAAAGTAAGTTTTTTGACGTGACAACGTCTTAAATTAGGTTGCGGCTGGGAGTCACTTATGAAAAAGTGTAACGCCCGGTAACGTTACGATGAGTCACCGAACGAGAGAGGCCCGCCGAATGCCTTGCGTCTCTCTCCCACTCAACTATGATCGGTCTGCCGCGCGCGTAAAAAGACGTTGTCACGTAAAATCTTCGCCCGTAAAACCGACTTTTTTTTTTATTAAGTATTATAAATTATAGTTAGTCACAACACATTCATACGTTCTACTGCTGAGACGGATCTCTGTTCATTCAAAGAGGTTTGGGCTATAGGCCAACACCACACAAACCGGCAAATAATAGAACTTAGAATTTTATCTTGTAAAATCATCATATTATTTCTGCAAGAATAATACGTAAGAAGGTATGAGTATGTTTATGATATAAAAAAAACTGTCAAGTAAACCAATGAAATAACAATGAATTTTGACTCAACAAAAATATTTAGTCAACAATAAACACCCGAAAAGGTAATTTATAATCAAGGAATTACCTACCTTAAAATTTTATCACAACTTAATCGCAAAAAATTCGCAAAAGCTACACATTTGCTGCCGATGCAAAACCGCAACTTTTGACAATTCAACCAACGCAGAACCGTTGCGTTTCGGCCGTACCAACTGTCAAAAACTTATCAGAATACGAAATAATACCTTTACTTTAGTTACGTGTCCTTTAGCAGAATACAACAACCAAACCGTTTCGGCGGCGTAACCAAAGCGTTACGGCTTCGTTTTGACAAATTGTTAGTAGAATACCAAAAGTAGTCATCAATGCGTTTCAGATCCGTTTCGGCTAAAAATAAAATAGCAGAATTGGCCTGCTGGACATTGACCAGCATAGATTTAGAAAGGGCCCCGACACATTATCTCTGAGGCGATTGATTATACTACCTCGTTCTATATTTGATGAAAATTGATCTATGGCCGTAAACTAGTGGATGTATTTTCACCTATTAGCTACTCGCGAACTAAAATATATAATGGATTTAGTACGTACTTCGTACAACGTACCTACTAATTCCATGAAATATATATGTATGTATTTGTGTTGCCGTTGCCGCAATAACAACAAATACTACAAAACAGAATAAAATATTTAGAGGTTTATCTATTTCGTACAAATCGTGCTTAGACTCCAGTCAACATGATTGTTGGCATTATTTTTTTTCATAAATTGTTTAACTTCGTATTCGGGTAAAAAAGCCTACACAAGATCATACTTAAAATTTCGGAGATAAATAAAACAATAAACATAATTTTGCATATTATCTTTTTATATTTTTTTCATCAGTTTAAATGGAAAATACAATTTCTTTATTATAATGTTGTCATTTATTTATTGTAAACAAATATATTATAAAAGATTTACATATAACTATCAAAACAAAATATTCACAAAATGGCAGACTAACTAAACAATTACTTAGCTGTGTCTTCAAGCATGCTAACAATTGCATCATTTTGAGCTACTACAAAGAAGGTGGAAGTTTGGCACTGATCCCATATTTCAAATTAATAAATGAAGATGGCTTAAATGCACATTGCAGCAGTAATCTGTTTCTTTAAATGAGTTAGTCTGTTTAATCCAGATTTTGAATAGGTACCTTTTATAACGATACTCTTCACAACCTCTCTTCAGCTCATGTCTATTGCATGATGTAATACTGACTATTCCTATTATAATTTAGTGCAGACGACTTGCGTCCGTTCGTATCAAGCTTGCACGATAAAGGGCAACCAAAGAGAGCCTTCCTTTGACTACTGTGTTCTGTGGTAACTTGACAGTCATATCAACTAATAATAATCTGCTGCCTCATTATATTCCAAATTCCAATTGACTTAAAAAAAAACAACAAACTGGCGCCTCTCTAATATTACAAATATTCCATTGAATGGATAAATTCAACTCAATTTAAACATTCAAACAAACAAATAAATCAATTAATTCAAAATTAAAAAGTACCTCTTCTAATGTCTGCATTACCCTGCCTTAACAAAATCATACTACGGTATACATTGACAGATGACAAAAAAATATAAAGCAATGAAAGAGGACATGAGCAAAAGAAATCACAAAAATATATTAACTAGATTTTATTTGATACCGTGTAAGGCTATTTAACTTCAACTAACGTGCTTCGTGTTCACAAAAAGAACATTGAAAACGAGTTTCCATATAGTAAGAAGCTAGATCCTTTACACTGTCACATGAAATGCCGAAAAGAAAAGTATAATTCATAAATTGTACCTATACTTTGTTTATAATCTAATTTTTTTTTACATTTTAATAATTTAATAACAACCAGTACTTGGTCGAGAAATTTATATCCATTTTTTTTGTGTATTTTATATTTTGATGAAATATTTAAAAGCTAATTAACGTGAGCCGATGTCAGAAATTCATAGCTAGTCGTCGTTTGCTCGGACAGGCCGCTAATGCACCCGACTCGAGCTCGTATAACGCATCTATACTTATATAACACTACCGCATCGTGTATTCATCTTGACTCATAATGCACTGATATTTCGAGGGGCACTAGGAATATCGCAGTATTGTTTCATAGCGGAGTCCCCGGCCGCGCGACCGCCCCGCATCGATACTCAACGTACCCCATTCAATTTATATTCCCTTTCTTAAAAAAAGAAAAATACAAACAATAATAAACTACGATTACATCCCTTAAAATGTCTAAATGTCTAATTCGTACTCTATTTACATTGATATAATACATGATATTCAATTGTTCGGTGAATCGACAGTCTTGGTAAAACGATGCCGAGACCGGTCGCGCAGCGCGGCCTTCACTCTTTTACTGTACAGCAATTTACAATAACATTTGATCAGAACATAAACTGAAATCTATATCTATTATCTAACAATTAAAATAAGGTAATAATCATGTACGCCCGCCTTAAGCCGTTATAATATCAGCTATGTTAAGTAATATAACATATTTGTACATGACAAAGTTGCCACACAAATTCTTAACATCTTGTTTGTTTCAAATAAAATAGGCCAAATTCATTGTTATTATTAAAATATGGGGTTAAAACAACCAGGCTGATATCCACATGAGTTGCAAACATAACATATATACAAGGTCAGTGGCGAGTTTGTCATGACACAAAGAACGATAATGTTTGGGAATTAGTACACCTAATATATCACTAACTAGGGTTTAAGAAAAGATGATGTCACTAGATTCTAAATATGCATTCTGTACAATGGACTATGATATTTTATTGAGATATATTTCCTTTGTATAAACATGACAAAATACAAATATTTCTGTCCAAACACCCTAATGACTTCATCGGTAACAATCGAGCAACGTTTGACATTTTCTCCACATATCCGTACTGACCTATTCCCACTGTGTTTTTGGACACACTTGGATTTTTAAATTATCGTCACTGATTGCTATAGCAATGGTACATACATTGCAACCTTCTACTGCAGATAGTTAGATTTTTTCATTTGTCGCTACCAACGGGGATGTGTTCTTTAATGATTAATTAGGTGCTCTTAAATTACTTTTTACAATATAATTTTAAAATAAATAACATTAATTTGTTTCAGATAACTAAACCCATTTAATTACACAATTTTGATTAGTGATGTGTAATCACCCGGATTTAAACCAGAATCTCGTTTAAAACCAGTTGGAACCCATTTCATATATGGATTCAATCGTGTAATATTTGAACTAACCCATAACTGTCAGGACCCGAAAAAAACCAAGTAATTAACATACAGTGTCTGTCACGCCTTGCATCCACGAGTTGCAATACTCGGAAAGCCACATTTAGCTCTTTAGCTTACTTATTGTTAGAATTGTTAATAATAGCTATTATTATTAATAAAAATTCTGAAAATAAGTCACATATATGAACAATTCATATACCTATATATGAACAACTCAGAACACTTGATCAATCAAAGAAACCGTTAATTATTCCCTATTGGTAACGATAAATGAAAAATATTCTTAACTTATAATATACCTGTGTGTCAATAGACAGGAACAGATGGTCCCATATATATTGCAACCGAAGGCGATAATTCGGGAGAAATCCTAGAGTCCTTATATCAGCGATAGGTAAGTTGAGATATGTGGATTACTCCCTTTGTGACAGTACATCGTGATACCATTTTAGATCTGTTGAATTGGCTCATTTTTTTGCACCAGGAAATTGTAAATATATGGATCCATGTACGCTGTCTTGTTGGAGCTTTGCATGTAAAGAGTTGCTTCGGACACGACGGTGCATATATAGACCATTCCCCCCTACATAAGGATTTGTCTGTAAAAATATATTTAATATTTTCTTACACTATCCACGTAATAAGTGCGCCGATGAACAGTGCAAAATCAACGTCTCTGACAAATGGAATGCATCATTCACAATATCCCACTTTGTTAACAACTCCAGATAATATAACATAAGAAATGAATATCTCCTTCATAGAAAACAATCACCTATAAATCAGTAACATACAAATTGTTACTAAATATTACATTAAAACAATTGAATGTCCTTATACTAGTGGTAACAATAACATTTTAACTGTTTGATCCTATTAAATGATTTAAGAAATGTGATAGCAGAAAGTTGAGATATGAATAAGATATGTGACAAGCAAAAATCTTTTTAGAAAAGGTAACATAAGTATAATACATATATGCTTATTTATATTTCGCAATAAATGATAACAAGTCAAAGTAATTATGACAATCGTTAACATTTACATTGGAAAGTTCGAATTCGTTGTGCATATATACTTATATAAGTTCTCGTGTTTCAGTTAATTTATTATTATGTAAATGAGTAAGTATGCTACATCGCGATGACAATCAAATAAATAGCGAAATTTAATTATCTAATATCATGACACAACATTGAGCATTATAATGAGTAGAAAGAGATATAACCACATAATTCATGAGCAACAAAAGGACACTTACTATTGAATTGACCAAATAACTTTACATACATATTATGTAAGTATATATTATTTCATTAATGAAAAATTTCTTCGCTTCTTTCCATACATAAAAACAATTGACCATTATAATGAAAATAAATAAGCAGCGTCATTTGACACATTAATTGACAAAAATAACAGGATTTGTAGGTCTATACAAATGTCGGTTTCTACAGGCTTAATATACGTATTCAATAACAAAGAAATATTATAATTATGTATGAATGACAAATGAATACTTTATGTAATTTTCAAAGACGTTACCGCCTTTCGAAATCGACGCTCATAATTGCAATAGGACAAACTGGACTTGCATTATGACTTTAGCTTTCAAGATTTAAAAATCAATATTACTTAACGCTAAACCATTTCAAATATATGGACGTTATTAACAGGACAAATACACAAGACGGCTTTCCACACATTGGGCCAAGGACGAAGGATCTAGGGACATTTGTTAAATGCTTGTGTTGTTAAAAACATATTTTGGTCACCGAGTGCAATAAAAAAAAATATTTTCAAGCCTATAATACGATTCTTTCCCAATAGATAAGTTTTAATTTATTTATTATGTTAGGTGTATTATGCTATTTTCAACATAAGATTCTAATATTCATGTGAATTAATATTTTATGCTTATTAATAAAAATAACATGTGGCAAAATACTTTTAAAAGATTAAGCTTGTGCATACGCAATAATATAGAAATGGTTAGATAAAATTGCAATGTTATGGCCCGAATGTAAATAAAAGAATAATTTAAAATTATTGTGTTTTGGAGGGTATTCTGAAGAAGAGCAATATATGTTCTTACTTCTAGTGGATGTTTAATTCTGGCCGGTTGTTGCTAACACTCAATAATATTTTAATTGGCGTTTTCGAATATAAAATATAATAATTTAATTGGCGTAATGTATGAGGCACGCGGCTGGTCGTGCGATCGCCGTGTCTACACGCTTGGTTCTACGCCCAAAGGACATCATCACTATACTCTTTGATTAAAGCGTGTAGGAGTTTATTTACTTTCTAACACTAACAACAGACACTTAGTCTGGGGATCAACATTTTGTGACACTCAAATTCATAAACCTTTAAGATATTTACAAAGATTTAAGGCAATTACACACGACATAGCCAAATTACGGAATAAATAATTAAATTATTTTTATTTTTTTTTTGAGAAATAATTAAAATATTACACTACCCAAAACAAAATTTAACAAGAATGTAATAAATCTTCTTTTCTATAAGATACTACTATATACAACATGCAAGCTGGGCAAGATATAAAATTAAATGAACGTCCAACATTTAAAATATGGATGGATTTTTATATAAGCAAAAAGGACGATGTTCGGGTTTACTTACATCATGACACAAAAGGGGCGATATTAATGCATTTAAATAACCCTGTAAATTGACTTTTGAGAAATGTTACGAATTGATTCTTTATACTTAACTGTTAATGGATTCGATAAAAGAGTAAAATTGAATTCAGCTGTGAATATAAGCAATCTATGGATAACAATAACACGAGACGGCATTACTTTTCGAATGGAATAAAACGTGGACGAACCTACTATTGGACTATTTTATAATTTAATTTTTATTTACATTTAAAATGAACCAGACTAAATTAGTGGCTTGAGGCCATTGTGCACGAAATCACTATGGCGATAGAAATTATAACTTTTATACAAGGGGTAAGTAGGTGCAGGGCGGTAAGTATACCCTGTAACTCAGATTTATAATGTTAACAAAATACAATAACGGAAGAACGCGATAAATTAGTTCTAAATGAAGGATGAAGTTATTATCTGAATAGCGCTCGCTTCGCCAAACTGGCAGAACTGAACATACAAACACCAACTACACAAAAATAACGCCTATTTCAAGTTAATTGCCAAACCTCACCAAACGTCATACATTATCGGCGAATTTACGTACTAAGCAATGTAGGCAGCGTTTTATACATTTATTACAAAAGCAAGTAACAGGCGGTATTAAAGCCTGAAGCTTTTTGTACCAGTCAACCAATAGGTGATACAGAGAGAAAAGGGGTTTTTGGAGTTTTCAACAAGATACGTCACGTGCGTATTTTTGATTTTTATTGTAAGATCATTTTAGTTATCTCTGCATTTCTTTTTAATAACATTAAAATAATAATTAAAAATTAAATCTTCGAATTTGGAACAGCAATGTGTCAGAGTTCGCCGATAGTGTATAACTGGCATCGGCATCATATCAATAAGTATTTCTTTACCTACAATTCTATTTAGAAACACTAATTTATATTTAGAAATGAGGGTAAGGTAAGTATCGAAACGATTGCTAGGTATAAATAGACGTCCTCGCTCGAAATAGGCGTGGATTCAATCATATTTGTGTGCAGCCAAATGTTTGTCATATCCTAACTGCCGATGGACAGCGCCACGCCGGTGACACATCGTAACATCACTGACAACGTCACGAAACCGTCACATCATTAATAAAATTGAGAGATTTTTAACATATTTATAATGTTGGCATAATTTTAAACAATATACGAGTCTGCATATAAAGACTAGAAAACTGATTTTTAACCAAGTACATTTTTTGCTGTCAGGATTGGTTGATAAACACCCAGTGTTGCTAGCCCAAGAGGACACAGCGCCCTCATTTATTTCCTATACTTTACAGACAGACTGTACATTCTGTGTTACATTAAAAGCTTTACAGTCAGTCTTATGAGTAGACAACGAATGAGGACAAAAATGTGATTTGTTAAAAACCAGTTTACTACTGCTTTTAGGTAGATCGTACTGTTGTTGAGGGCAGGAGCAAAATTGATAATACCCATTTCGACATAAAAAATGTTTTTTTAGAACCAAATTCTACCAATCACAAAAATCGTTGCATGTGGTTATGGCTGAATGAGACGAGGGATTTTCCACATCTAAAAAAAAATTATTTTATCCGTAGGAAGGATTTACTGAGAGAAATTGTCGTACTGTGGATAGCAGCAAAAACAGTAGATACATGATAATTGTTTCTTGCTGTTCATATGAATAAAGTATAGAAATAACGTGACGTCGTAACGAGACAAATGACAATGTGCCGCGTACAGACACCATATAAACCTATATTATAACCTAGCGTTTCTTAACAGAAATGTTCTTACAAAAGGCCAATATATTGCATTCTGTCACTATTCGGGAGATATTACAAGCTAGAATCGGGGAGTTCCCACAGTTATCGACGCGGAATCTGCTTTCATTGGCCAGAATAAACTTTCTGGCCTATGGATTAGGGAAGATACTGAATACCGTTTGCATCGACTCTCATCAATCCGAATGGTATTAGCGACACACTATTGCCATAGACATAAAGGCTTTTTCTGACCAGCAAAATCTGATTCCACGTCGATAAGTGCGGGGAATCCCTAAAGCAGCAAAAACAAACGTCAAAATGGTCAGAGCCGCTTTACACAGCCTTTATAGATCCTTAAGATAAATATAAATCTCTGTTTGAAAGGCATACGAGAAGGCAGTTTGAAAAGGATTCCCTACGCTGGTTCGATACCACTTGTACATACGCTTGAGTCGCTTAAGCATATTTAAAACGAATGTCACATCGAGTCTGGCACTGTTTTTTTTCAACATACAGCGACATCGTAAACAATGTGTAATTCTTTTTAAAATTGGTTGCCTTCCGTGGGTCGCGGTCGATGCGATAATAAAACTTTTATATAGGCTTCGTCGTCGCAACCCTCGGAAGGCTTTCTATCTTAACTTTTAAAATACGGGCTTTAAAAAATATATAAACTACAGGGGGCCAATTTTGCAAATTCATCTGTCCGTATTTTAGTTTGGACAATATTGGCGGAATTTAAACTTGTGTTTCAGACAGTTTTTGCACAGAAATGCAGCCGATCATCTCATACCGAGTTACATTTCTGCGACAGAAAGAGACAGCTACAGACTACCATCAAATATAGAACAGTTATAGTTCTATAGTTAATGGAAGACTACAGAATACAGAAGAGGTTAGAAAGGCTAAAACACAGCATAAACAACTTTTGTCGGCGAAGTTAGGCTTAAACCAATATTTGGGCTATCGTTGCAAAATTCGACTTCTGTGACTAGACGATAATATACCACTGATATATAAATAAATAAAACGTCAGGAAGCCAATTGAGCGATTACCCTTCTAACCTCTAAAGCTAGTAAGTTAGTGCTTAGATAAACAACTTTTTGTATAAAAGTACTAACTTGCTAATTTAATAGTCTGTATAAAAAATGCCTGATTTCGGGCGTTAATATTATATCGAAATATTGTTAGAATCCTTATTCAATTATGTAATTTTGAACATTGTCCCGACAGATTCTAGTCAGGATCGTAAATTAGTGTTGGGTTGGCGAGCTTGTAATTTTTATAAAGAGTACATAAAAACTAGTTTTCTCGAGAAGGCCGCGACATAGGTCGTAGTGCGGGCTTCAATTCACATTTCACTATCGAATCTTTTCGCAGCGAGATGCAGCCGACCGATCACATTGCGGTATTTTTGTCGTCGCGTTCGAATACCATACTGTGATCGTTTGCTTTCCGTTGCAAAAAGATTCGAAAGCGGAAAGTGAATTGCAATCGCGTACTAAGGCCTAAGCTCGTTACACTAACACTGGTTTACCATTCTGGCTCGAAAAATGAGGGCGTTACGGTCCGATTTATCGGACTACAAGTATACTAGAAAACGGGAGGAAGCTGCCGCGCCAATACATGAATACTTTTCAAAGTGTCACGAACCGGAGCACAGTAGAGCGGATGAGACGTGAGACGTCACGGGCCGCGGGCGGGCGGGCGGCGCCCCGTGTGTCAGTACGCCTGCGTCGTGCGCGCCGGCGACACGCGCGACGGCTTCAGCGTGCGCTGCCGAACAATATTTTATTTTATTCATTATCAACGAATAAAGTGGAACAGTGCAAAATAAAATTTAGCTTACTTTGCTTTAACTATTTCATTAATAACTGGGTTGTTCATAAATACATATTCGAGAGTCAATAATTGGTAATGCTAAATAAATGTATAGGTATAAGTATTTTTTTATATATTTTTCATAATTCGACGACGATCGTAGCTTGAATCTGGAGCACTACTAGTCAAATCAATCAATAATCATACTGATGATAACAATCACGAATTTGCATTAAATTCTTAAGAGTAGCCTTAACAATTAGTTCTATAAATTATCATGTATCTCTCTACTTACTGGCATATTTTTGTAGTCCTTTATATGCGTTACAGACTTGAAATAACATAATAACATAATTAAGACAAGAAGTAAGATATTAACAATGAACCCTGATGAACAGAATTTCGAGTACACTTGACCGAAATTGAAAATTCTAAAGTCAATTTATTGTCAAATTTATTCAACAGCAGCGACCGCTTGGCCTTACCAGTTATCCTTATCAAATCTATATCCATATTAATATTATAAATGTCTGCAAGCTCAGTTTTCACGGCTAAACCGCTGGACCGATTTTGGAATGCATGTAGTCAAAGACCTCCATTCAATCATAGCTACTTTTTTACAATAATCAACCTCCAACTGTTTCTAATTGGGGTGAAAGTTTGTATGAAAATTATGTCAAAACTGCTGGACTGATATTTATGAAATTTTGTATGTATGTAAAACACCGTCAAAACTCTTTTTGTACTCGTCTTGTTGCGCTGTTCTATTTTCTGCAATTAGCACAATCTACTCACCAGATTATCGTACTGCTGCACCATCTGTTTGATGTGATTCAGCTTCCGCGTCAGAAAGTCGACTCGCCGCCGCTGCTGCTGGTAAGCGTTGTCGTTGCTGATCCTTCTGTACTCGTCTTGGATGCGCTGCTCTATGTTCTAGAGTTTTCACAAAACGATTTTTTTATCATAAAGCCACGAATACACTGGGGAACATTTGACGCGCAACATGTCGCTCTATCTCACTCCTTATCAATGATTCGAGTGAAATAGCACATCTTCGATCTTACCTATTTGAATTGTAATCGATATGTTGCGCGACAAATGTATTCGTGGCTTAAAAGTCGACTCTAGATGAATTAAATAACAGATCTATTTTGAAGAATATTATAGCATATTATTCCTTTTTTACTTTCTTGGTAGTACATCATCTTGCCTATACTTACATAAGTGACATTTAATTATTGTGTGTGGTTCCTGAAATACCTTTATGCATTTTTTGTGAGATAAGTAGTGAGCGTCAGGATGGATCGACCAAATCGCGAATCTCTACCGTTTACTACATTTCGTACTTCTTAATTAGGCAATTATAGACATTCACCTTGACGCTTGACTTTCCTTTTACGCGTATCGATGGCAAATCTACAAGCCCACACTAAGTAAACAGCTAATCAGGTTAAGAACTTATTTTTACTAGCACCATATTATACGTTTGTAAATAAATTAAATGATATATTTTTAAAAGTATTCCCACAGTACCTGTTGGTCGGGAGAGTGCGGCTGCGCGCGCCGCAGCTGCTGCTCGAGACGCGTGAACAGCGCGGCCACCTGCGCCACGCGCTCGTACAGCGCGCGGTACTCCTTGTACAGCGTTGCGAACTCGTTCTTGTACGCACGCCGCGTACTCGAGCTCGTGATTGGGGGGTATCGCCTGGAAATTCATCGATTTGCTTCTTATATGCTTGTGAAACAACAGCAAGTTCGCGGGACTAGTCGTGTTATTCATAAAAATTAAGAGTTTTATTATGTATACTTTTTTATATATATTTTTTTCACTATCGCAATTTATAATATTTGATTTTGACAGAACATCAAAAAATCAAGTATCTGTTTATCTGTTTTATCTCTTTCTTTGGAAGTCAAATATTATAAAGTGCGATAGTAACAAAACATAATTTATCATACTTTAACTTTTACATGAATAACGGGGTTTCTACCCAGTTAATCATAAATAATGTAATTCCTTTGTATACGTATAAGAGCCAGTTAAGTTCCTACAAGATAGGGTTGCTATTAGCACAACACGTTGATGTTGTTGTTGGTGGGTGGTGATTTTATAACGACGAAAGAGTTAAGATTAGCCTCCTCGTACTGTACCCCGTGCGAACCCAAGAATAAAATAAGTAATGAACCTAAATCATCAACATCATTCTGTAGGAATTTAGCCGGGCTCTTACAGCCCATGTTATAGGTTCTAAATATCATTTGTACCATATTTTCTGCGAACTATTTGTAGCTTTGATAAATACAATTTAATTTATTGATTATTGAAATAAATTAGTATTGAAATGAAGCTATCTCAACTAATTAATTTTTTATCGAAGCGAAAAGAAAACCACGGAATGTGGACATAATTTCGTGTAAAAGTTCCGGGAAGCAAGTTCAATTTTGTAATGAATAAGACCGTAAGTTATTTTTGTAACATTTACTAGAATTGTGCATTTCGCACGTTCTACGTTCACGTTATATGATATAAGAATAATAATTATTGTTATTCTAATGCCAGCTCCATACTGTCGCCAAAAAGTTTGCCAAACTTCGGCGGATTCGGTATACATTGCTGGTTTTTAATTGCGGTAAAAAAACCACCCATATCAACTACGCAATGTTCACGCATTGGCGTCGGCATGTGTCTGAGTTCGACAGTGCGGAGCTGGTATAAAAAAAAACGTTATAACAAAGTATATTTGTAAACAAAAAAGATAGATACGCAATAAGCCAATTAACCTTGAAGTCATACTAAAAACACGCACACGAATTTGTACCTTACAATGTTATACAAAACAACTATCCATAGTTTTAAAAACTGAAATCTATAAGTCAGTTTAACTATAAATAAATGAGAATGATAAATTTCTACTTGAACTATATATGTATTATTACACTAATACTATTATTTAATTATCAATATACATAAAACGTTATCACGTCTATTTCCCATGGCAGGTAGCGGTAATGTATTTGCAAATCATATAAAATTCATTGTTATAATATCGATTACTCAACAACTCGTATTTTCGAAATCAAGCAAACAGTTCATTACAAAATATATAAAAAAATCAATATCTCTAAAATCTATAGACGGAAATAGCATCGGTATATTCTAAAGTCAGCAATTGGATTTCGAAGGTCTGACAAGTGAAAGGATGAAAAATAAACATTTCAAAGTTCATGGTGCCACTTACCTTTCAATGTCATCTAATTCAGTCATTTTGTCATCGGGCGCAGACGTTAATTCTGTATTTTCTAAAGGTTCAGTATTTGTGATGTCTTTAACTGTAAGAAATAAGTAAAATGTACATTAAAATATATTTAATGGTAAGAAGCAACCTATACGTTTGTGGTAAAGTAGAAATCAAGATACGGTTTCGGGAATTATTGTTAGTGGTACAATTTGGAAGCATATAGAAAAAATAATAGAATGAAATAAGAACGGGACACAGTACATTTTAAGTGTTCAATGTAGATTACACACTGAAACCCAGATATAAACTAAATTAAATAAAAATAAATAAAAAAAAAAACAAGAAAATTATATTAATTTAATGAAATAAAATATGAGAATGAAATAAAATGATAAACAAAAAAGAAAAATACCTGTGATATTAGTTTGCTCTACTGGGGGACTATTTCTAAAACCGTTCGCTTTAACAGGACTGGCGCAGATTTCCTTCACAGTAGTAAAGTTGAGCGTGTAGCCATTGTCCTTTTTCACTGCAGACAAAATACTTCGTGTTCTAAATACTTACAAAAAAAATGTTTTATTTGGTTGCTACAGCCCAATTTATATTTTACAACGGCCATCCAATTATTAATTAAAACGTGTCATGAAATAATGATAATTATTTGTTTTCTTAACAAGCAAACAGATAACCACAAGGAACTAAAATAAGAACTAAAATTATATATATATATATATATATATATATATATATATATATAATAAATTAACTTTGATAGGATAATTTGAATTATATTGAATACTAATATAAGTTGAATGGTTTATTTATTTCCAACTCTTGAACCTTCGATATATTCTCTTCTATCTCTGTCTCTGAAACTATTTTGGACTTTCCTCTCTTAAGTCCTAAAATTTTGATTTCTTGGAGATTCAGCTATGTTTTCATGACCCAGGCGGTCATTTAAACATAGCTGAATCTCGACATCATGTTTGTCATTCATTATAGTATTGTAATAATAGATAATAATCGCTTAGTATACTAGTAGGGATTTCAACAGAAGTAGTTCATTAGGGTAAGTATTACTTCCTCAATTTATAGTTACTATAAATTGTTCATAATTTGTTTTTTAATGAGTTAACGCTTGTAGTAATAAGCGAGACGATCGAAACTAGTTGAAAAGGTTTTTATCATAAGCACGTATGAAGATATGAATTGTTATTCAATATTGGGTAAACCGAATAACATATTGGGTAAATACAAATTGAAAGATCATTGGAATCAGTGATCTTCTAAGGACACACCGCAAATTGTTTTGACATTTTGCCTATTTATATTTTTGAACTCATCAGCTTTACAGTTTAGCACCGAAAGTGTGACATACGGACAAAAATCAGACAGAAGAGATTCATTTTAATTTTACTATACGCTCAATACAAATTTCTATTTAAAACGTCTTTAATTTTCATCGAAATTCCTCCAATCATACAATTTAGAAAATTTCAAGAAAAAGAGTTAATAGACATTTTTTTATATTGCGTAGCACCCTAGATAACTTCGCTTCAAGGTCAAACGCACTAGGTTATCAATAAAAAAAAGTGAAATCACCTGTGGTCCGGTCGTCCTCATTGTCGGAGGCGTGGCGCTCGCCGGAGGAGGTGGTGGCGTAGCCCGAGGAGGGCGGCGAGGGCCGGCGGTAGTGCGAGATGCGCTGCTTCTTGGCCGGCAGCTCGTCCGCGCCCGCCGCCGCCCGCTTGCCGCCCGGCGACGCGCGCGGCGACAGCGAGTGCGCAGAGTCGCTGCTTAACGGTGGCGTTAGATTTTGAGGTTTCCGCCTACATTATGACAAATATTCATTTACCAATAATTTCATTTTTGACACAAGCTTTCATTTAGTTCAAAGAGATTTTGGAGCTGTATATTTGTGATTTGTCCCTGTGTATTTATTTTTATTTATTCAACCGTGCCATTAACCGTTGATCGTCGGGAGCCGATCCTGGGTGCACCATAATAATGCATAGACATACAAACTAAATATGTGTACCATGTGTATAAAACAATTTCAGCTGAATCAGTGGAATATTTCTCTGCTTCAAAATTAGTAATACAACGACATATATGTATGTATACATATATGTATTGAGCAATTAGGTTCAAATTAATATGACAAAGAAAGCCTTTTGAGTATAATCAAAGCTATTTCAAACTAAGCGATAAAAATGATAATTATAAAATAAATAAATCTACTGAATATAACAATTAAGCATGACAATGTACTTTTGTAATTATATATTTTTTGTATACTACAAAGTAAGCAGTACTAAAGTCTAACAATTTTGTTAGGTTCGGAAGTGCTCTATTGAATGTACTGTTGCAATAATATCAAATCAAATTACACAAGAAGTGACTGTCGCTTTCTCGAGGTCAACTTGTAAACACTATCCTTCAGATTTCTAAACGTAAGCAAGCAAGCACTAAATCACTATAGCATTTTACTGTGTTCGAGATACTATAAGTACTTTATTAAGAACATTTATTTCCTTTATGTAATGGCTTTTCCTTTAAAGCTATTTGATAGAATTTATACGGAAATTAGTTAGCAATTACACAGACTACTAAGTGCTAAGTTTGGATCAGTTTATAGCCCATTCCCTTGATCTACTTTTACAATCTGCGCAGGAGGAGAAACACATTCCATGCTATATGTAATGTATCTTTGATATTATGATGACTTATCGATGCTACGGATACGGATGAATGTATGACGTATTACATTCTGTACTGGGTATAAAAGTAAAAGGAATCCAATTACATTTAGCTATATTATATTATCATTTATGTAATGGTGCCAAAGCAGTATGTATTCACAGTTATGTAAGCGAAATTCACAAACTCATTACGCGCTGATGAATAATTCAAAGACAGACATTTCGATACGTCAATGAGGAAAGTTGACCATCGATTTGGGAAAGTATTTTGCGAACAAAAGGTGAAACTGTGTCATCAAACAAAGGTATAGTGTAGATAAAAGATATTATCTATCTTTGTGGGTTGTTCTATTTTATTTATAAATTATAAATAACATCAATATCACATCATCACACATCACCTAAACTAATAAACTAAAGCTAAAGGTTCCGGAAAACTAACCTTTTTCATATGTATAAACAATTAATGGTTTAGACTTATTCCTTAACATGTGCTGTAAGACAGGCGTAGTAAACTAACGATTAGGATTACGTGGTAGTGGTTCTCTTACCTTTTGAGGTACGGAACTCTAAAAATTGTTTGAACTCATTGTGTGTTCCAGCTACAAGTTATGTTCACTCCTAATACATCTGATCTTTCATAAACTATTGCTTAATCACTCGCAATCTGTTTTCCTCCCTCCACACAGCTGTTGTTACTACAGGGTCAAGATGCATGAGTCAAAGGGAAAATCCTCGTAATTAAATGTTTGAATTATTTCATCAGTGCAATCATTACCGTTTCGTTCCACGTAATTGGAAAAACATAATAAAACCAGAGCCAACAAAATAACAACATACTTGTCAGAGAATCACATACATTTTTAACTTACACACATACATGTACATACATTATTAGCACACCCGTTTCCCATGGAGGTAGACAGAGACTACACTATTTTAAATGTATATTAAAAAAAATAGTTTACACATGAAAACAAGAACAAAATGAAATGAAAAAGGATGACGACATAAATTATAAACGGCATACTGACCTCTTGAGCGTGCGTTTCTCTTCCTCTGTATAGAACGGCCAATCTTCATTGACGTCATTCCATATGTGCCTACGTAAATGATAACAGTTGTCCTTAAGCGTGCTTATTTGAGGCAGGATCTTGCTAACCAGACCCCTTTCCCTCTCCTTAATACCCTCTGAAAAAGTGACAGAGTGTAATGGAATATTCGAGAATTTATACTTCATGGTGGTCGTCTCGAGTTTTACTTACCACTATTGAGCCTCGCATACAATTCTGGCTTCTTGTAAGGTTTCAATGCTAGTAATTGTATTACTCTTTCTCTGAAAATGAAAATAAGTAAAAGTTAGCCATTGTTCGGGGAGAAATAATGAGTGAAGGCCAAATAGGTCGTTTTGTGATTGATGAATGGCCACTGGATACATTAATAAACGAGTGTAAAATTGAGAGTTGTAAAATTGCGTTTAATCATTATGATTAAACGCAATTTTATGACTTATTGTTTGTCATTAAATAAATGATTTAAAGGAATGTATTGTGTGTGGTATGATAATTGATCACAAGTATGTGTATCATAAGTTTTTTCCCTTCACCCAGAACTCTTATGCAAATTATTGATGTTACAAATAATCATATATAATATTAATTAAATTCTAAATTCCCAACGACGACGCGGTTAGCCGCATATGTTTCCTTTAAAGCTTTATCATGGCGGTTTTAAATAGATAACGATGTGACGAAATTATCACTTTCGATTGCAAACACGGGCAAGTCGTGGAATAATAAATAGAAATCACAATATTTACGGTTGTCGACCAACCTGCTTTGTGACTTGATAGTTGACCTCACTGACATCGATTCCATAGCTTTAATATACCTTCATTATTTACTTTTAGTTTGCTTTGTGTCCACAAGAAAATGTCCTTATCCTTACATATTATAAAACATAGTCCTCTGCCGCGTAGGTTTCCCGGACGGTTCGCGATAAACTCAAAAACTACTGCATGAATTTTCATGCGGTTTTTACCAATAGGGATTTGGGTGGTTCTCAGAGCGTTACTACCGCTGCGGTCGCGTTGCCATTATGTTTTTACCCGAGCGAAGCCAGGTCGGGCCGTTAGTTTATCATAAACATATTAAAATGAAAATCCCTGCTCACCATCAAATAATAAAACATGAATATCACGAATTATTCTCGAAATTTTTGTTGCAAAAAATAGAAGTGATTTATCTAAGTGAAAATCCCAAAGACATGATAAAGATAGCTTTGTTAATAATCAGTATAATACTTGACGATAAAAGATAATTTCATCAGTTATCGACAGTGGGTTTTATATGGTTCTTTTTAATTGTATAAATTCCAAATAAATCATAATTTTTTTGTAGTCATACAATGCGCCTTGATTATATTGGCCATTTGCCTATATAATGCCTGGATATTACAAGGACTAATGAACTCAGACAGATATCGAGGCGAATTAATGTACATTGCGTAGTATGTGTCTAAAGTTTTTTTTCCGCAAGGAAAAATAATTAGGTTGCAATCCCCAAGTTTAGCGAACTGTTTCGTTTGATAGTGATAACCGCAAGAAGTACGCCTTGCCAACTTGTCAACTGTGAATTTGATTCGTAATGAATAAACTAAAACAAAAACATAAATTCTACCAGGTGATTGATATTACTTTTATCTGGACTATCACGGAATTCCCATGGGAGTAAGTGCGGTTAGTCAGTTATAAACACATAATTACTGTTGCCTGCGACTGGACCCGCGCCGCGGCGTGTGTTATTATTATTTATTTTATACAAACTGCGATGGGATTTCCAAGTTCCATGTCTTAGTGACCACTTCCGATTTCGTCTCATCTTTAATTTCAGAGTCAGATAGTGATTAATTTTATATATGAAGATAAAACGGTCACATTCAACGAATAATATTGTTTCAAATCGAAATTGATTTTTTCATTCTTTATCAGTCAATAAACCATAAAAATCGAATTAAACAATCAACAGCTCTATGCAAAGAAATCTCAAATGTCAACATGACACGCCACGTGAAACGACACGTGATATAAAATAATCAAACGTAATCAAATCGTAACTATTAACGTATTCGCTATCTGGAACGTGTCACTACTATGTGTTATTGACATCAAGAAATACAAGGAGAAAAAAGTATTATCTTTATCTATGTTATATCTGAAAACTACAGATCTCTCACACAACGATATCTATTCCAAATTTAATCAAAATCGGCCTAAAGGTTTAGCCGTTAAAGCATGACAAACAGACATGATTTATAGCTATGAGATTCAGAGTTCAGAAGTTGACTACTGAGGAAAACCAAGCATCAACTAAAATAAGGTATATATTAAGAGCACATCAATATATATGAAAACATGCGCGTCTTATTACATTAATTATTTTAGTCTATTATCTTAATTTGTCAATATTTTCCTGTACCCTTTTTTATGTTGTGACGTGGACTGTTTACAACGCATAGATTGCGATCTATTATCAACAGCTACTAGCCCTATGTGTGATGTAAACATATTAAAAATATTGTTTTGAGTTCATGAAACTTTTTATGAATTATGTACCTATGTAAATATTTTTCATTGGGTTCGTTTCCATTTCACAGACAACCTTTATGTGAAATGCACGGACGTTCAAAATATGGCATATAAATTATAGGTATATCGTTATGGTATACAAATACATATAGGCATATCAATGATGTGGCGTGACTATAGTAGTAATAATTCTTCTAGCCATTATTTTTACAAATTACGAATCAAGCAAATGATTAAACGAGCGAAGTTGTTAATTTGATTTATTACTTTGTAAACTAGCGTAGTCATAAGTGCAGTGGAAAACAGTATTCTATCTGGGAAATGCGCACAATAAGAACGTGGGATAATAAAGGATCTTCCTTATCACTTTAAAACTGACTATGATATGAATTTTACTATTTTTACTGAGATAACTTCAATGGTAGGCATTAATACGCCATCTAGCCCCTGTGATCGTAAACACATTAGCGAGCTAAAGCTAAAATAGTTGGTGCGTGTTTTTATGTTTTCTTTCACCGAACGCCCGTGCAAGCTATCCAACTATGTTCCGTGTACACCGATGCAGCTCTTTTGCTGCACTGTTGTTTGGAATTCTAGCGCTTGCGTGTACACGCACGTTAAATATCCATAGAATTTTGCTGTGCACGTGCTGAACTAGCATTCGGTGTGCACGAACTTTACGGGTCACCATACTCATTTATATATATTAACATGCGGCCCGTTCCGGCTTCACTCGTATAAAACCATAATAAATTACACACCTAAACCTTCCTCAGAAATCACACTATCTATTGGTGAAAACCGTACAAAAATTCGTCCGATATTCTTCGACTTCATCGCGTTCATAAAGACAGACGCCACAGTGGGACTTCTTTTTACAATAAGAATAAAACTATACTCACTTTATGGACCGTTTAGTGAGATCCGGGTTAGAAGGCGGCTGCCGCTGCTGCAGATGCTGCAGCGGATGCGGCTGCTGTTGCGGTTGCAGTTGCGGCTGCAGTTGCGGCAACTGAGGCTGCGGCCGGGGCGCGGGGGGCGCCGCCGCCCGCTCCGGCCTTTCCAGCCTGACATTCGATAAATATACTATTAGTACACGGTTCTTTTATGTGGCAGTTTCATTTCATTAATGTTTTGCTTTAAATAACTTAAAACATGTCATTTTTAGTCTGTTTCTACCATGGACGAAATATAGAAGAATCCGGTATATCAATCTTTACATAGAGACGATGAATTCTGCATAAATATCGTCTATCCATTGGATGACGCCCCCGCGTATCGTCAGACAATAAGAGTCAGACTGTGAGAGAAATGACAATAGTATATGTATGAATTTACTTCAAGGTTACTATCGAAACGTTCGGCAAAATCGCAATATAACCAGCCCCACTGCATACGTGTTCAGTGCATTATGACTGTCACTGCGCCTATAGCTAATTGATAAGTGGTGTATGTAAACTTGTTCTATTGCCCTCCCAACCTGACGTTTTGTACATTTAGATTTCCTACCGTACTTCCAGTGTTCATTCAGACATTTGTTAAAAACGTAGTCGAGTGTATGACGGAGCAAAGCAACTAGGATTGGATATTTGCACTCAGCGGTGTGCGCAAGCAATGCATTTCTTATGCGACTACGTCATAGTGAAATTGCTAATAATTTAAAAGGAAGAAATTAAGACGAAGAAGAAGAAAATATCACCTGTCGATCCTTTCCCTATCTACTCGTTCCGAGCGCTCGGGCCTGTCTATCCGCTCGGGCCTGTCTCGGGGCTCGGCGTGCGGCGCGGGGCCCGTTGAGTACAGCGCCGACCGCACCTTGACACGCCGCCCGATGTCCGTCTGGTTCGGCTTTATCACGCGGGTGCTGGAAAACCATTCGCTGAATAGTATTTGTTAAACTTTTGCGCTTTGAACTTTTCTCTCATCTGTGCATGTTGCGTTCAGGGTTGTGCCATGAAGCCCGTAAAAAAACCTTAAAATTTTAAAGATTCGGCTGTGTTTTTTTATCCTGCCACCTGCCTGACGTCAACCCTCTTTAGGAATGCTATCAGTGCCTAGGCTCTGTTTCCCCTAGTTGCCTAGTACGACATCCACGCGAGGATATGGAACTCAACCTTGACAGCTGATAGGCAACATTAACATTCCCAATGCTTTATTATGTTGACCCCGGACTTCGTGGCTTGGTGACGCGGTACACTCTACGTCTAGAGGTCTACGTTTGGGAGTTAGCTTGTGGTTAGGATGATGATGGTACTGACCATTTACTCTGCTCCGCGGCGACGGTCCTCGCCATTCGGTCCTTGGTCGCCTCATACGAGTCATCATTAGCCTGGACCCGCATCCTCCTCGGCAGCGGCCCGCACGACTCCAAACGCCTGGGGCCGCCACCTCTGACGCACTCGAACGAACCCTGGAAACAAGTACAACTAGTAAGTAATAGTTACTTAGATCATAACATCTTAGATCCTAAAGAACCTCGTTCTTAAATTTATTGATGATGATGATGATGATTATCCTACTACAATTATAAATGCGAAATGTATCTTTGTTACTCTTTCAGAGATAGATTTTTTTAAATGTACAATTCCTTCTTTAGTGTACAAAATTTAACAGCGTTCATCCGCGTCAATTTCCCATAAAACTGTATGTAATGTTCGAAATGATTAAGTTTTACTACGTCCCAGTGTAGTGCGTCACAGAACAGGGCATTACGCACTAGACATACGAAATGACCACAAAATTACCATAATTGATGTTATTTAAAACAATTCGATGTAAAAAAATAATCACAAAGCTCGGTTCTATATTGTAAGCATCTCCACTGTTCTTTTCATCCCCGACGATAACCGGAGGGGAGCTATTAAGTAAACAAGTCGGGAAACACTTTATTTTCTTAGTGAAAACCGCCTGTTACGCGTACGTGGGAAGCTGAAAGGTGAAAAGCCTTCCTACGCAAACGTTATTTGTAAGTTACCATCGATTTAGCCCGGGAAATTGTTCACTACCCTAAACGAGATGGAGCAGAGTGAAACTGGACATGTAAGTGGCTTTACGAAAATGTCAAGGCCGATCTCAACATTAAGCTGAAAAGGGCATGACACAGATTATGATGAACAATTCTCAAGTAACATATTAACCTATTTACTAGAGTAAATGAATAATAAAAAACTTTAGGAACCACCAACTTTCTCACAGAAAAACAAAATAAAAGGAAACAATTGACTGTATGTATACAATTTATGTGCAATCAAAAAAGTCCAGACGATCCAGAAAGCTATTAGGATATCGAGTGATCTTTAGAACGGGATCTTGAAATCTCGATTTCTTGTTTATCTATATACGCGAAACTCTTAATTAGCATTCAGAATAGTAAGTCACCTTGATTGTCACCAAGCCAAGGTACGCTCAGTGTTTAATTTGATTGGAATAAAAATAATGTTATAAGCAGTATCGCCAGAGAATCCAAATGTATCTACCTGCTAGTAAAATATGAAAAGTAAATGGAACATGTAAGTGTACAAAACAGTGAAAGAAGCCAAACAAGCTCCATTTCCATAGGTAAGTTTAGAATGAAGAGAGTCAGATTTAAGCTGGAAGGCAATTGTTATTGAACAAGGACTACAAAAACTAGCTTTATCAGCTTATGTTTATAATGCAGTACGGATACTTCGTGTCTGAAATCGTACTTTCTAACGGCTATTGAGTAACGTTTTCAACGCGCGCCGCATTCCGACTCTGCGTTTATTATTTCCATTTTTTGCTGAAATAATGACAGAAACTCGAGACAGCATTAGGTTTACCTGTAAGATAGTAACACCGGTAAAGACCTAGATAATAACATTTAAAAGAATTATAATGATTCTATTTGTCATCAAATCAATCAATAGTCACAGTGACGTGACGCATACTTGTACACCTACTAACACTCTCAAGGAAATGTAAGCAAAGCTTGACATGGATGTGTAGAAAAGGGAAGGTTTCTTTACGCTGTTTAAGATGGCTTTGTTATTTAATTTTCAGAAAAAAAAAAACAAATATACTGCCTGGTGACACAATTCATATAAGAATCTCGCAGTACTAATAGATACTACAGATACTATGCAAATTGAACAGTGTGCGATTACGTAAAATCAATGTTGTGATCAGCAATGGTATAAATCAGTTGTTGATATAGCTTGGATTGAACGCCTAATATAATGTTCTGGTTGTCTGACGTTAAGAAGATAATGTTCACCTGAATCAACACCACACTGTAATGAAGTCATGTTTAATGGGTATCAAAATTCTTCAAGTTATAAATATTCAATTTAACAACAAATAATGCAATCTTATAGATATTTTTTTCTTTACAATAGGTGTCCAGTTCAGTCCACAAATTCGATTGGCACATGCATGGGTAAGCACGCATATGATAAATAACTACACGATAACACCCGCGCCACGATGTGCCTCGATTTAATCAAGGTGACTGACGTGACACCTAAAATAGATCAAACAGGTAGGTGTTGCTCCTTATAAAATTCTCTTAATTATAATGCTGCATTGGTATTATCACATCATAAAATATTAATTGATGGGATAAATTGGAATGTAATTGTAATAAGGACTTAAGATTAAGTTTTAAAGGATTCAGAATATACTTGGCACAATTCTATTGTAGTAGATGTTACGAAAGTTAATGCCCACATAGCATCAGGAATGGCTTTTACTGTACACTCCCATGGGAAAATTGCGATCTTACGTGTGTATGAAAACGTCATAACTAAGAATATTACCTGTGGACCCTCCATTTCTGCATTACTATTGACACTGAAGTGGAAAGTAGTCTCACCCGATGGGCCATTGCCATTGGATGCCGGAATTGAGATTTTCTGAAAAATAAACAAAGAACTACGTAAGTATATTAATGAAAATATGATTTTGTGTTATTTCTCTGTTTCTCGTATGGTTAGCATGTAGAAAATGTTTTAGCATTAGGTTAGCAATTGGTTTGTATTCTTTGACCTAAAAGCAATAAAGGTTAGTAAATAGAATAAATAAATAATTAAAGTCAAATCATATACATTGAGAAATAAGACCAAACCACGACAAGACAAAGATTGTGTATCGTATGTATATGTACCAATAACTGCACGTGACTTTTTATTGAACGATGACATTAATGTGACCACAATCACACGATAAAGTGTCATGATGGTGATATATTCTCCATGAATAATATTGCTGTTTTTATGTATTTGTTTAATACAGATGTATCACAGGTTATATTGTAATTGCATTTTTATTACGTGATGGAGAGCTATTTTTAAGGGCGGAGATTATGAAACGTTATGAATATTTGTATTTTAAGGCATACAACTATAATAATTATTTGATATTTATATTTGGAAAAAAGCGAACAAAACGTAAATCGAGTGAAACAAAACTATCGACCGGAAAAATTAAATTTAGAATAGAATTTAAATACAACCTCATTGTCACTAAAGAAAAAAGGACAGCGAGATGTATTTACGCAACCAATAATGTAAATAAATAATATAAAAGCAATTCATATGAACCGACCAAAAACTCCCTGGCACATTGAGGCAAACGTGATTTCTAGTTTCTCCATCTACCCGATTGAATAATAGCTGAAATGTCAGCGGTGTTTACGAATTAACTCGATTGCTTCTGGAAAATTGAGTGTGATTCCAGAAGAAACCTATAATCGAATAGAAGGTAATCAAATAGGGTATCCTGTATTATTAATGACGTTACGGCAGAGTGCGTGCGTATTGCGTGTGCGAAAACAGAGGTGAGCAATGACTTTCATCGCTCGGAATGGCAGCGTCGTCGCAGCTACGGCAACGCGATGTCGAGCGGCACGGTTTCACCGTCGTCGTACACTATTTTTAATGACACACCAACTTTAGTGTACGACACGAATATTTTTTACGAGTATTGTTAGATCAATAGTTTCGTTTATTTAGGTCATTAGGGATATATATGTAATGGTTTGCCAGAAATCAGCAAAGCAAAACAAACAGATTAGTTAAGTTTGTTTACAAATCTGTCACTTATAAACGCATACAACAGAGTAATGAGGGTCAATTTTCAGAATCATAAGAAAGAGAAAAAAGTGGAACGTCCAGACGTGTCTCATTTGGTGACGCGCACACCTACATGCGTGGCCGCGAGCCGCTTTAAGGTCGTGGCTGACGATGTGTGCCAGCACCACAATGCCAGGCAATTAACCTATTAAAGAGTGCGCCGCGAAGCGGAGACTGATGGAGCAATAACCCGACAAGTCCCACCGCTAACGTGTTAACCGATACTCAGAACGGAACAAACTCATAATGTTACGCAACTCCTCATTCCTCCCAAAGGACAATTCTTACTTCAGTGGTCATACATAATTCTATCAACAATAATACTTATTGTTCCTGGATCAAAATCGTTGAGATGCGTTTACTCAAAATTACCATGACCGTCTCTTGACAATGATGAAGCAGAGAATAAAAATAGAAAACTGACAAGTTGAATAGTATTTTGCTCGAGAAACTGACAAATCATAGAGAACATCGAGGCAACAAAAAGCCTGTCAATATTGTTGATATACACAACGCAGTGACGTAGGTCAACTCAGAACACGAGCGTAGACTGATAAACACTGAGGCGAGCATAAAGTATAATATGGAATTATGGCCATAATGAGGAAAAAACCCGCTATGAAGTTAGCTCGCGGGCAGTATGAGGGAGCGCGGGGCGCGGCTTTCTCTACAGTACCAACGGCCAATATAAAGAGCGCGTCGCGATGGAATACTTCGGCATTCGGTGAGCAACCGTTTCGCCCGTCCCATCTGCGCTCTCATGGCTTATTTTATTGTTGAATTTTCTGTTGTTTTTATCTGATTTGTTTTGAAATTTGTCACTAACAGTAATATATGATTAGCTATTTATTACATAGGTAATTGGTCCAATGCATCTGCTGATCGTATTATGTCAAGGTCGACATTCTCATTGTTTGTCTTTGAGCGAAGGTCGAACAACGCTGCTCGGTTAGTCCGGAAAATACGAGGAAATTCATCCGTTTTCAAGGCATTATTCGAATGCCAGCCAGGCCATTCAATTTAAAGGTTTCCATAATATTTTCGAACAGGGCATTGTGACGGTAAATCTGGCTATTACGTCATTATCTCTGTCTATATTAACGTTTTCAGCATTATTTTATATTTGTGGAAGGGATTTCTTTATTGTTCAATGCCGGTCGTGCGCAGCGACTGTGGCTTTTGTTGGTTACCTAATTTCAGAGCCAGCCGTAAGCGGTACACGAAGTTGCGAAGTGAGAGGCCGTCACAACCGGTCTGTTCGGCTCACTCGACCGAAAGATATACATACCAACTAACAACTACATCTACATCGTAGTCTCGGTTTTATTAACTGTGCAGTCCAGGCTGTTGAATATGCAAGCTATCCGTGATGTAGAAGTAATAAGTTCTTATTTGTTTCTAAGAACCGTTCGATTTACCGGCCCTGATAATACAGACTATTGGTCGGGACAAACCCGGACGCAAAACGCGATCGTGCGCCCCAGCCTCGAATTAACGTGCTATATCTTATTGACGCAACATCGCGGAGGTGGTACGTGTCGTTTAAAGCAAAATGAACTTTAAACACAAGGAACCGTGAATACATTTTTACAAAATTTATTCCGATATTGCCATACGTCAGCAAGCAGTCGACGATAATAAATGTATCGCTTCGAAGCGAATACTAGCGGGAAATACACGCGACCGCGTTGTGATCGCCAGTATGTTAATTGCTTACCAAATTGTTTTTTTTTTCATAATGTTAAATGACTATTATTGTATTACTTTGTTTACAGTTCGACATCCAGAAGGGGTTAATGTTCCAAATCGAAACAAACAAAATGATATAGCCATCAATCTAGGGCAGGTAATACTTTAGAAACAAAATAATGGTGACTTTTAGTAACAATAAAAGCACAACTTTAGAGATATTATTTTTCTTTAATGAATCCACAAATAATATTATCACGGTTTAATTATGACAGCGCCAATTAATTATTGTTTATCACATTTGGTTATGCAAACTCTTACGATATTACATTTTCTTTAATCATGTTGGTATCATAGTTCAATATCATGTTTCCTTTTTGTAACCTAAATTATCTTTTGTAGTATTCACATTAATCACCTGCTGCTGTTTTAAATGAAATACTTATTATTGTTTAATTTCTTTAAAAAAACTTATTATTGTTTAATTTATTAATGTATATCTCAATTACTTAAGCGTGAATGATGTTATTGTTAATTACTCATTAAATAAATTAAATTCTCCTAGTTAGAATAAGGAAACGTGAGGAAAAAACAAGGTTATAAATTAAGAAAAATTATTGCTAACGATCACATAGCAGACGTGTTGATAAACAATGTGTTGTATAAAAGACACATCATAATGTAAGAAACTTGAAATGTTAACGCACACTCGAGAACAAATTCGTGGGTTTGCCAATGCGTCTACGGAAGAAATTGTTCTAACACAATTTACTAACGGTAATAGTCACTTTCATCGTAGACACATTTAAAGACGAAGGCGAAGTGAGTGGCCAGTTATTCGTGAGGTTTCTATGATACTATTTGCATATTCGCCGACTTTCTAATGGACGATGCGGCTCTTGTCGCAATCGTCCACAACGGTGAGGTAACACGATTCATTTAATTATTTGTTAGTACACGTAAAAAAACAGTATTCATGTCTCACGCTTTGTTGCTAATAGATACCACTTCAAATGCCACCATTTTGAGCCGTTCTTTCTCTTGGCCGCTGCCTTCCTATTGGTCAATGCAACTTTAGCAAACTAGTAAACCTGGTCTTTAATTTCTACGAACGATTACACTTTTGTAAAGTAACTGAACTACGGAAAACTACTAGCAGTACGATCTAATCGAGTAATTAAGTGCAGGCAATGCAAGTTTCTATTAGTTAGCAAACCTGGTTTTGATATGCTTGCAAAACTTCGGTCGCTACAGTTGTTAAATGCTTTGTCAACTTAAATGTTATTTGTCAAGTCTTTCTTCGGTGAATGAACTATGTTAATTATTCTTTGCTGTTTAAATGATTAGATTGCTAAATTCAACCCACCTGAACGTGAAATGTTATCGCTTCCTATGATAAGGCACATACGTCATACGTCAGATATACGTATTGTCTATCCTTCCGTTCTTTCGTTTAGCATTATTTGAATGAAATATATGTAGAGTTGGCATTTTAAAAATTGTGAAACAAATGAAGTTGCATTGTTAGTAAGGCGAGTAGGTGTCGGGTGGGTCACTGCAAGGATCCATTCTGGTGCCGTTCTCCTTCGTGGCGGCCGTTCGCGACCTTCCGCCAGGCAGGAGGAGGGGCGCCTCTCACCGACGACGTGACGGCAACTACGGCCTTACATTGCGAGGCTGTATCGAAACTTCTACGTAACGAAGCTCTTTCCAACGGTTACCCAACGCCCGATAGGAGTTCAATCGATACATACTTTGCTTATAAACACTAACAGATCACGTGAATTATTTGCGTAACTTGTACTCCAGTCACACCTATAGATGCAACGTGAAATACATTGAAATTTCTCATTATTGAGCAAGTATGAACTGACAATCGTTGCTGATATATTATCAATTTCTCTTTAACATCATCGCCACCAACAGAATTTAATAGTAGGCATGATGGCATGGAATGACACTTTAAATTATGGTAAGTATTAGATGTTCGCAAAAACAAAGCCTAACATTGATCATAATAACAGACTATAACATCATCAACGTTATGCATTCACTCCTCACTTTTACTATACTAACCAGCCAATTACAATGCAATTGTTACGTGCACACATTAAATAAAATGATCATAAATAGTAAAGATGCAATGCAATAAAAATAACACAATCAATATCCGTTTACTGACCATAGATTCTTTTAACAGCCAATGAAACGTTATAACAAATCCCAGCGATGATGTTATTTAGACTACATAAAGAAACAAGTCGCATCAAACTTGGCATAAAATGGATAGTTTCCAAAAGAATACTTATTGTTTTCAGTATCACATCTTTGAAATCCTTCATGACATAGCAACATGTATGATGAGATGAGAGGCCAGTATCAAAAAGGCATAGAGATCCGGAAGGACCAAGGTTATTACCCTGAGGGCTCTGTGCTCTGGAAAAGGGGTTATATGAAGAAATACGGTTCTTGGATGAGAACGGGAAATCCCCGTCGTGAAAACATATGTCCATTTCATGGAGGATGTGTATTCTTATTTTAAGGAAAATATTACAACTACAAAATGTAAGTGCATACAGTATAATAAGTGTATAATATAGGTACATTATCTGCTGTTTGGTAACATAGCTTTTCAATGAAGCTACACTGATTAAGAGACACAATAAAACGCCACGAGTAGACAATGTCGCAAGTATTTAGATCAAGGTGCGAAACATGCGTTCGAGAGTCGAGATCGGATCCGTGGAATTTTTGTTGAAGATCACGCTCGCGCTCACATCGGGGAAGACGCATAAATTCATTATCAAGTCAGAACGGAATACTCAGCAAACCCAGAAATTAATGGTGCTGAAACGAATAATTGAGGTGATAATTAAACTCGAAAATTTATAATTTCCACAACTACCCGCAAAGGTTTTTTTTGATACTTTTGTTCCTATAATAGGAACAAAAGAATAAAAAAAACAGTTAACGAATCAAATAAAAACTGCTGAGATCATAGTATTTTTTTTTTAAGACGAGAAAATTTGCGAATCTGGTGTCTCGTTAGAAAAGTGGCAAATTAGAAGCGAGAATGTGAAACTGTTTCTCGTTTATTGGGTTGTGAGTGGGAGAAGATGGGTCATGAATGCTGGTTCCAAAACAATCAAGTGGCGTAGACACGGCGCCGACGCGACGTGACGCCAGCCACGCCTCCCTCGCTACGGGTTTATATTACGTCTAGTATCAACGCAATTACTAAAAGGAAATCATAATTTATGGGCCCAACTATTTCGCTATTGAGGTCATAGGCTTATACTTTTTTCGTCCCAATAGTGGAAGATTTCACTTAATAAGATCATTGTTTATTTAGTATAACAATGGCCAGGTTACAGATTGAGTTGTAGTAACAATAACAGCAGCCAGTATTTATTATGGGAACATGAAGTATCAATCTAGAACTATAACAAAAGCTTTAACTGTTAGACATCACAAGATTAATATTAACAATGTAAGAATGAATTTTTTTATTAATCAACGCCAATACCAAGAACTATATACAAAAATATTTCATAGAAAATCCAATTTGAATCTCAAGATTGAGCTACAAGGTATATCGATCGGCCTGGGATTCAATAAAATAGGGTGTTTATGTGGCAACAAAGATACCTTCGTATCGGAAATTCGACTGGCAACGGCAAACAGAGACTGACAACACACACAATAAAGCAGGCAAATTGACTGCGAAACCATTCTCAGTTGCCTGGATTCAATATGCCAACGTGTAGCGGTATGGTGTAGGTGCGCCGCATTATTGTTTCCAAGCGGATATTATTATATGACTAGATAGGTATGAATAAAGATTGTTTTAAATGTCAAAATCATATAATGAAGCAAATTAATATGAATACGATTAAGTACTTTTTAAATCTCCCAATCGAATGAATAAATATATCTAGATGATAACAGACCTTTTAACAAACTCATTTAGAGTTGTTGAAACTGAAGAACAATGGAATGAGGGGAGAACCTTTGTAAAACACGAATAAGTAAAACCGCTAGTCCACAAACCAACCTTGAATGTAACAAGCAGTTTGATCAATCCGTCGAGACTTGGCTTATTGTAAGATACCAAGGGCAAAATTAATTATCCAAGTCATGATTCTTAGTCAATATAAACAGAAACTGTACAAAGTAACCAATCAGAAATGAAAAAAAAAAAACGGATATGTAACTTTTATTGAATGTGACATTGCTAACACTGATGTCGAGATTTCAAGAAGCTTAAATCCAACGGTCGTGGCCTTACTGCCGTTATCTAGTGGCAACATACGCATACACACTAGTGAAAATAAGAGTCTACCAGTGTGCAAGTTTCCCCACGATTATTTCCTTTAGCGGAAGCAAGTTGAAAATTACGATTATAGGAGTCAGATTGGTATACAAACTCACGATCACGATACACGAGTACCAAACTAGGACCTGGACTTGGGACTGGGAGAAAATATCATTGTCAATTAAGCTTTAGGGCTAATTTAATGGCTAGGGTAGTGAGGAAGTCAACACTATGAATCTCTAGTATGTAAGCTCTTTGCAGTATACATATATGTACTGTACATAGTTATTTTTCTACCGTATGTTGCTGGTGCTGCAGCAACATACGGAAATTTAATTTCGGGACATTTTTGTATTACTTATCATTATTACAATAACAAACTTAAATTATCAAAAACAATGTTAACCCTAGTGGTAGGACGTAGCGAACTATATAAATGTACTTATACCAACTTGTGTTGATCCACAATTAACATATTGAATAATTGATCAGAAGTAGGCGACATATTTTGTATTGTTACTCACAATTACAACTGAATTAGATTTTTATTATATTTTTTAATAAAACAACTACCGAACAAATTTATTAATATATAGAAAAAAAAAAACAAAATGGTAAAAACAATATCTTTTACAACATACAACGATATCATCAATGTAACTCGATTTACTATGTCAAATTTGCGGCAGGTTATCAAATTTCACTCTCGACAAACATAAAACCGTTCACTTTGAAGATATGTACTACGCTAAATGATGCCAGAGACTTTCGTTAATAAACACTTAACGAAGAAAATACCAAAATGAAATAAAAAATAACAATGACAATGTTTAAAAAAATGTTGCAGTTTTAGTAGTAAATGTTTCTTAAATTTGGCATTCTATAACCATTATAAATTAACAAAATGGGGACCAAATGTCTTGGCTGCAATCATTGATAAAAGAAATAGATATGCTGCAATCATACTTTTTCTAAAATGTTTTTCTTTACATATTATCTTGTTTTAAGAGAGATTTACCAGGTAACAGTATCACGACATCAAATTGATGACTGTATAATTTTTCATACGGTACGCAATTAGTAAAATTTCCGAAATGTCACACAGTTAACATGAATAATACATGACAGTTGGACTTTGATATTTTTTTTAACCTGTGAATTTGCGCAGGCATCTTATGGGTGCCAGGATACCAGGTAACTGTTTGTAGTTGAGACTATTATTCTGTGGTTCAGCCAATAAGATTTGTTGTATAACAGATATAACAGACGCACCGAAAAGCCCAAAGCAATTTTGGGCCAATAAAGAATCAGAGATAATTCCGGGTCTTCTTGGATATTCTTGGAAGTGTCCTGGCCTGTTTGTGCTACGCATACTTGTTTGAAACTTGAATAAGATTTTAGAAGAAGTGAATCAGAGGATAGAAGTAGTTACGCAAACAACAGACACGTGACTTGGAAATAATAAATATTTTAGCTTTTAGTAACTACCTTTGTTACTTTACTATAATGAGTTTTAAAAAATAATTTACTTAAAGAAAAAGAGTGTATCATTAGTCTTAGGTAACGTTAGACACATTTGGAAATGTCTTATTCAAACTAAATAGGTTTCGAGGTGAAGGCCGCATGCAATACGTGCAGTTAAATTTTCGATGTGTACGATGTCCGATTTGATACAATTATTCGATTTTTCCGATGTCAAGTTCGTTTTGAGACCCTGCTGGACGTCTCTGAGCAGTGAGATTCAATTGTCCGAGCTACGTAGTGATGAAGTGCATAATAGAACTGCCAGCGAGTGGTAACTTTTACCTAAGTTACGTAAGTCAGCCAGGTACAATTTATTATCGGCTCCGCCGCGAGCTTTCGTAATGTAAGCCAGCAGTGCTTATGTACCATACTTTATGTCAAAAGTGCGCACATAGACCCGGATATTGGCATATAAAGAAAGATCAGACTATACACAACAAGTCTAAACGTATTTTATTTCTGAAGTTAATTAGAAAGATTCATGGAATATAACCAACATAAGTTACCTTATAAGTTTTCTCTTTATCTTGTAAATTGACTCAAACAAAAACATAATGATCCTTTTTATCAGCAGGTCACAGATACTCTCTCGACAATAATGTGACATTGCACGGTTGATTGCATGGAATGATCTCATTCGTTGCCAAACATGGCACTGTTTTATGAGACTTAAAATGATATAAGGGCGATGACGGGATCCGCGAATTTTTGAAATTAGGCAATACTTGACTCCACTCCGGATTCAGAAAATATGTGCCCAACAATATAAGCATATTTAACAATTAAAAGGTTCTCTGTGGTGCTACTAGAACCAAAAGAAATATACTATTATTTAGAATTAAAGACAATTGTTATCATAATAATTCAAGAAATTAATACGGAAAAATCTACACTTCTACGAAGACAACACCATTACTTTGTTCAGTACATTACAAAGTTTCATTTGGGTTTAGTACATTACTGGCTTCGCTTAGTTATTAGAATATGTTAGATGTACAGAGTCTGCACTGCAGACATGGACACACGCCCAGCACACTCGTCAACTTTCCCTGCGTTAAAGGAAAAACACCATTAATACAACTGCGTTTAGAATAAAACTTGTACATTTGAATTATGGTAGCACTACCATAATCTAGTTAACCATCTAGTAAACCACAACCTATTACAAGAATTCAGTAACTGATGAAGACCTGTAAAACGTTGTCTCTCAGTCATCAGAGAGAACGGTGTTGCCCTGTGTGCACATTTAATTCAGTTCGTAACAATCTTAAACAAATTTTGACCTTGGTAAGAAATTATCTAATCAAAATCATACATTTTTTAATATATGTGAGTCTGAATAGGTTCAGAATACAGTAATTTCCGATTAAGTGTGTAGTATTGCTCTTGCGAAATGAAAAAAGATATGAACCAAAAACATAGTAATAAATAAATAATAATAATATTATCAAATAATGCGGTAATCAAAGAAGCGGTGGTGGTGTAATGGTCAAGGGGGCGCCCGTGGATCGAAAGGCCCCAGGTTCGAATCCTACGACTCATTCTCATCGACCATCACTTCCGGTGATGGAAAACACCGTGAGGAAACCTGCATACTGGTTGATTCTTATTAACTTGTGTGTGAAATGGAGAAGGCAATGGCAAACCACTCCATTAATAATGCCAGGAAAGTTGTTGTGTGTGTTTCTTTCCACGTAATAACTACGACCCTCAGCCATGAGGAATACGACTATGAAGAAGAATCAAATAATAATTGCAGCAGCTCATAAGTCATTTTTTAATAATTCAAAGACAGGCCTTATAATGACACAGCACTTTAAGGATTTAATACAGAAAACCCTCAACAAAAGCAAGCAGCGATCGAAGCTGTTGTAATGGTCACAACAGTGTCCTTAATGGTCGAATGGCGCTTGCGCAAAGGTCGTTTGTTCAAATTGCTTCTATTAATTTTATTTAAGGTAACTGGAAAGACCTATAATGTGATGATAGAAATAATAAGTATGTGAGACGAATGTTAATTGGATAGGTAGCTTGAAGTAGAAAAGTGAAAGCTTGAGAATAAACTCTATAATGATTAGACGTAGTTCTGAATAGTGACTGAAGGTGATGTAGAACCGAGTGCTAGTTAGGTGCAATCCGACCTCCGGTTAAACTACAATATCAACAAATGAGGGCCGACTACACGTTATCAACTTGAAAACAGCGACCTCCATTATAATATACACTGAGTAGATATCACAACTTACTAATTATGGTAATTTGATATGAATGTACCTGACACATGCTCGCAGGCATGATTAAGTCAAGTTAAGCACTAAAAATAAGACTTGTAGCTAGTTATCCAAATACACATTTAACGGAATGACCGCATGCTGAGTGGAAAGTTTTTGCGTAACAATGTTTAAGGAGGAGAAGGAAAATATTTTAGGAAGTTTATTGCGTGATGCAAACAAGTTAGTTTTGGGTGTATATGTGGAATCGATTTTTCGGATATCGAATGAGTAAAGGCGTTATGCGGCCTCAATCTCGTTGAAGCGTTGTCCAGTCGGCCGGCGGCTACTGCACGCGTTGTGAAGTGAAAGTGAACAACGCGCACGTACGGCCGCAGCCCCAATAAGACGACACCGCCGTCCGCATACTTCAGCAATTACCACGAGGAAATCAGAACCGTTCTGCCGTATCGCTCTCGGCACCCTACTCGAGAGTAAACAGCGAGCAGCGGTATCAGTGTTCATAGAAAATTCATTGCGTTTGACAAAGACACTAGCGCCGCTGAACTATGACAATAAAATAATGACAAGTTAAAGATTTCTTCAATACATAATTTTCCTTATTTAAATTGTGCAATCAAAGTTATAAGAGCGAAACAACTAGAATAGACTAAATAACTAGAATTAACAACACAATAGATAGACTACTGTTTTCGCAGTGTGATGTGTAGAAAAAAGGAAAGAGTTAATGAAATAATCAAATTGTACATAAAAGAT
The DNA here is from genome assembly GCF_027563975.2 of Plodia interpunctella. Taxonomy (NCBI): domain Eukaryota; kingdom Metazoa; phylum Arthropoda; class Insecta; order Lepidoptera; family Pyralidae; genus Plodia; species Plodia interpunctella. Next base: position 5,649,796 of record NC_071308.1, on the reverse strand, counting down.
TCTCCAACCATGTAAAGATATGTCATTAACACACCCAGAACAAGGCGGCCTAGAGGCTGAGGCTCGATTTTGATATCTTCTGGAGATATCAAACGAACGTCTAACATTGACCTCATGGCCAATGCAACTCAAGTTACTGGCCTTACAGTTGTTTAAGGCTCTTCCAGATTTGTTCCGGTTGGTTTATTATCAATTTATAAAACTAATATATATATATATATATATATATATATATATATATATATATATATATACGAATATAATAATCCATGGAAACAAGATGTACATTTTAAACTTTTAAAATTATAGACATTTTTAAATTTTAAATAACATTTCATCACTGCACGGTCAAATCCAGTAGCATTGTAAAAGCGAATCCAACTCAGCAGATCAGATACTGGTACACAATAAAGTTGCGATGTCTACCGATGCTTATGCAAAGTATCAGGTCTATCGGGAGGAAGTGGGTCAAAATAACTTTGAGTTTAATAAATATAGATCCAAGTACAATTCAAATAACGTAAAAATTATTCCAATGCTAATAGGTAAGTAAACAATTAATATTGAAATTATTTTATGTAAACCGAGACGCATTGAGTGTATGACGTCAATGCGCAATGAGTTTAGGCCGCAAAAACAGACGGGACCAACGAAACAACGATTACGTAGCAACACAAATTTCTATCTTCATCACTATCAACACTATCGTAAAAAGGCGATTTCGGTGCTCTCTATCTGTTTACAAGTCGTCCTAATGCATCCAATAGAATTTCGTGGTTTTTATCTATGGACAGAGTCATATATGAGGTATACGTTAACATTATTATTCATATTTAAATAATTCACATGGCTAGCTGGTTATTTTAGCTGACTTTGGAACGTACAATTTTGAAAAATATTTTCATGGTCGAATTATTTATTCCGTTAGTTTCTTATGTCTTCCGTGAAATCGGTGCATTAAAATATCCGCGTAATTAGTAAGTTCAATTGAATAACAATAAAAGTGTAAAAAACTCAAGTCTTTTAGATGCATTTCACTGGCTAAGTACCTACATATTGCCTAGTTAGATTCAACTCTCTGTTATGTACAAGCAGGCTTGTGTAACACATTGCTTTGTTCGAAGATGGCTGCCTTCGATAATCTTAAGGATCGCCAACAATAACTAAACAAGTTGTAAGATTTACCGTGGGTTCTTACGATTGAATGCTGGCCGAGTTAGAGCACCACATCGTACCAAAAATCGTTACAAACCAACACTTGTGACGTAATGTAATGAATCAAATGTGCCTTCGCCAGTACTTTTACTTGTCAATCTAAAATGGTCAATAGCGTTTAAAATCGCCGGAACTAATTTACTATGTTTGAAATGGCCACTGTTCACATAGAAACTCAATATACAAAAAATTGATTTGCTAAATCAATGAAAAACAGAAAATTGTAAAAAGCGCGAAGCAACAGACAGTTCTTTAAAAGAAAAGAGACTTCTTTCAGAAAATATAATTGAGCAAGGCTGAGGAGCAATGAATTGAAGACTGTACCAAGTTTATCTCGAGATTTGTCGCTAAAAACAATAGGTTGTGCTGTGTGTGCGTGTATGAAAACCGATTCTTTGCGAAGTGGACGCAAGGCAGGTCGTCCTTGTGGCAAGTGTAAATACTATTGTTTGATCACGTGGCTGCACCCATTATGATCTGATAAAGGGGTTCGCGACAACAAACCTTTGTTAGACAGACGGGCTGGTAACAATATCTAGCGTAGAAACGAGCCTATTTAGACAAGAAACATATTACATTAGCCTTAACGTAGCGAATCGAATTGGAATTAAAAGCGAGTAAATTGCAAGCAAAGAGAAGTTGAAACGATTAAAACGTTTATCTACCTGATGAATCCAAAAAACCTTCAGATGATGAAAAATCCAAAACGAACAAAACGAACGAAGAAAAATGAAAAGCCAACTAGTGTTAAAGAAACAGAAGCATTCTTAAAATCGGTCGTAAAGTTTGAGTCACGTTTCTGGATAATATAGAAAATAAACAAAAGTTTTCACGAATCGTAAAGTTATCCTGTATTCAAGGACTGCAATATTGTTCCGCAAACCGTTGGTGAAGGTAATGAGTGTCTTGGGAGGACAACGACCCGACCGACTCGAATCGTATCCGACATACATTGCAATTCAATTTTATAATACAGAACATTGGGTTCATTGTACATAGAAGATGATTCATTAGATTACATATATATCAGATAAGACAAAATATATCATTTTTGTGTTGCAATCAGACACCTATTTATTGTTCTATAAATCAGAGAACTGAAGAGAATCAGAAACAGGGCTGAAGTTTGACCTATTAGTGACTAGCGAAAATATCAAACAGGAATAGGGAAAAATAAATTAATACAACTAGTATAGGTACGTATTCGTTTTAGATTGAACTAGCAATGATGTTTTATTATGTAAGGCAAATATCACAAGGCGAGCGAAGTGGCGCAAGGAGTACAACGGCCGTCGCACCTGGGAGGTGCAACGCATTCCCACTACCGACTGGAACGGTGGCTATTTTTACACTGCCTGTATCTTATTTACTATTCTGGTCCGCGACTCATTGAATTGTGATTATTATGTGCAAGTTGGATATGTGCCAACTAGTCTCGGACCTAACACGATAGCGAGATATTCGAAGAATGATACGATGGCTAAGTGATCTGGAGGAGAAATCTTGGAAATTGTTGTTAAGAAAATTGTAAATCTGAAGACTGCAGTTCGTGGAAATAAAGTTTTTCAGTGATGAAAATTTTAATATTAGGCATGATTCGTTAAATTGCGAGTTATGTCATTAGCTAAAATATAAAATGTAGTAAGTAGCACATATTTGGAGCACAGTTTAGTGCTAGTTTAGTTTTATTGTGGAGTAGCCACAATAAAACTAAAACCTGAATGTAAGTTCTAGAACAGCACGCTCATTTTTTTCATATACAATGTTCTTGACAATGTCCGAAAGAATATCATCAAGGACGTATATAACATTTGCATTGTCCGGAGTTATTAGACAAAGTCAATCCAATGAGATAGAATACATCTATGAGCTGAAGTGTAGTAGCGTCGATGCGAGATAGCATGTCAAACCGGCAAGTGTGGGGCGAGTGGTAGCTAGCTAGAGTAGCAAGTAAACCGGTCGCCGGCGCCCGACGTCGTTCCGGCGCCGGGCGTCAAGCGACAAACGCTGCTAGTCTGGCACCGACATACACTTCAGAAAAAATAGAATATTAGTCAAATGCGGTTTTATATTGCAAGACTATCAAGCATCGAGATCGAGCATTAGCAGTGCAATTGTTCTTGAATAAAAGCATTAGTTTAGAAGAGCAAACTGCAGTATATTTCGGCATATTCATGAATTTGGTAATCCAATGTAAAAGACGATATCAGAAAACCATTGGACAAGTCGTCCAATTTAATAATTACTGTGCGCCTGAGCTAGCGAAAAGCAGCTTAATAATTTTGCCATCAGGTTGATTGATCGCTATTATGAACCCGCTAACCTTTTCTCTGTAGTCTATGTGTAACGAATTATGTTTCGGTACATACCGGGATTATCAAACTTTGTAAACAAAGTTGCATGAGCTCTGTTTTTTCTTTTGTTACGTGCATTGCCAAGAGTTTGATTGCCAACGGTAAGGCACATTGAATCCGGTCGAACATAAACAAAACAGATGGAATCGTTTGTGTCGAGAACAATAGGTACGAATAGAGGAAAAGATTTGAAGGTGATAATGATAACGTTGGCCGGATGTGTTTTAATGGCCTGCGACAGAAAATGGAATACTGCAATAAGGTGGTATGACAAGTTGTTGATCAGTTCGATATAAAATCAGAGAACGAGTTAGCGTCTAAATGGCAAGGCCGTCGTGTGCCTGGCATGGGCCAAGATAAGTTTTGTTGTTGAAATTGTTTAGGGTAAAAAAATAATACCAAGAACAGCAACAAGCAGCAAAACGAAATCGGCTAAGTGGGTCATCATATAATTTCGCAAGCGTATCGAGTGCCGCTAGTCTGAACTGGTACGCTCGAGGCGAGTCAAGGCCCGCAGCGATGAGGAAGAAATAATGGCCAGCATAGAAGCATAGCTTGGATGAGCAGCAATTGGTATTAGGTGAATAGTTTGGATGTTATTCGATTGTTCAAGACTGTCACACTTTGTTTAATTTTTCTCTTCTCTCCGTTAACGGACACGTCAAGAACATCAACATCATTTTTAAGCAAAATTAAGTACATTAGATTGACTGAATTGTAATTTTCGATGCGAATCTATTTTACAACAGTTTAAAGCTGATTGAGTTGAATAAGCTTTCTAGTATGGAGATCCCGTTTCTAACGACGCCAATGCGTTCCGGTGCATCTTCGCTCCACATAATCGTAACTTTGTTTCTGTCCTCAGCTAGACTAATAAATTTCGGTTAAGCAAAGTATTTTTATAACCTATTTATTAAGATGTGTAAATTAACTATTTAACAAGTTTAATTTACAATTTCAGCCTTCAGCCTTAATCTAGGAAAATTTCACTACATTGTTAAACAAACAATGCCAAAAAATAAAAATATTGAAGTTAAGAATTTGATACATTATATTGATTGATACATTATATTTATATCTATATTCTTCTTTGATATATCGACAGATGTCTATAGTTTCAAATTGTTGCTGATCGCGACAATCAGCAACAATTTGAAACTATAGACATCTGAAATGACAAGAACTGAAGTGAATGTATCAAATTATGCAAGCATTACAATTCATGTCAGAATATCTATATGTATTTTATTACTAAAAATTGGGTATTTCCTAACACCCGTAGTATGAAATGTTCGAGTGATAATGTCACTGAGTTATGTAAATTAGACGGATAAGTACGTGCAGTATATCTATTTGTTATATCACTTGCCTTTCGAAACATGGAGGAAAAATGCTATAAAGAGCGTCAGAAAATATGGCGAAAGGTTAACACCACGGTATTTTACGGACGAGACATGGTTGATGAAACGATTCAAATTAAATTTACATTGGTGCAAATTGATAGCAGGAGCTTCAAATTCACTAAATTAGTAATTATTGTTATAAACGCTGAATTATAAAAAGGTTAAAAGTTGTACAAAAAATAAATAACTTACCCCTTCATTTCCGGGTAGGAACTGTATTGTAGGTTTACCCAATTTGCCCTGAAAAAAAATGCATAATTTAATACACATTATCTTGACAGCTGAAGTGTTATCATATCAACCTTATCTCTAAGAACGAAAAATCTGGAAATATCTGTATCGTTCGATTAATAATATAAACAAGTACTGCAATTTAAAACAGTGTGGTGTATGAGTAAAGTATGTACGAGCGGGTCTTACATAATAGGTTACTTAGGTTACTAGCTTTAGCCCGCGGCTTCCCACGTAAATATTCCGGGATGAAAGGTACTCATGTCCTTCAACAAATATATGCAAAATTTCATGAAGATTGGTTGAGTAGATAGGCATGTGGGCACGAACCAAGCAATGGTAACATAGTTTTTAATATTATTAAATAGGTAATCTATATTTTGGTTGATACCGCTACGCCATAAAAAAACTTCATATGGGTAAATGGACATTTGAACGAAAAGCCATAATCATTATGCAAGTTGAAAAACTAGATTTAAGTAATAACGTACATTTTGATGAATCATTTACATACGTCGATTGGTTTGCTCTGGCTCTTACGCAAATAAGTTTAATAAACACTATCAGACAGTATTGTTTACAAATTACTGGTTTATCAAATATTAAACAATATTGAGTATCAGAAACAAATTTTACTTTAAAAAATATATTAGGTGACTATGAAATAAAAATAATTTTAATTCAAAGGCTCTCAATAGGAAGTACATCGCAGCGGAATCTTGCTACTGATCATTATGTTACATCATAATCGTACAGATTACACGATATGAGATAAGATTAAGGAGAGATCGACGGACAGCGCTTGCCAAATTAAATTCAATTGATGCGAAGGCAGATACCCAAAATTTCCACATAATTACACGGCAAACCTAATGAAACGTCGTAATTAGACGACAAGAAGCCAAACTAGTTGGGCAATGAGTCGGGTTGGCCACAATAAGCAAGTGTCGGCAAGTCACGTTGCACAACTGGCGATGGTCGAACACGAGAAACATAACTAGGCTGGGCGGCAGTGCTGATGATGTAAACTTAAAAACTGCTTTAGTTACTTACTTAACCGCACAGCTCAATGTGAAATTTAACGACTTGCATCGCTGTCTAGACGCGGAGATGAGTAGGGATGACCCGGAACTTGTATCCATGGCCGTGACTTTGGTGGTTCGGTCAATAGGAAACCAGAAGACGTTTAATTTGAAGAAATAGCGGGCGCTAATCGCCATAAGACCCTTAAACTGTACAAAATAATACATAGATATTATCTCTCAGCTCGGCTTATTTCTAATTCGGATAGATTGAATTTAGTATGCTAAACCTGTTTGAATAAGCAAGGTCGTTGATGTATTTCATTAATTCCGAGTTGAAAAAATAACAAACGGATTAAAAGACGAAAGAACAAAACTGGCTGAAGGCGCAAGCAATGTTAATTATGTTGCATTTCTCTTAAATTATGTAATCAGAATTTTGTTAGTTACCTACACTGTTTGGCCACGGTAACAAAATTTATTCTCAAGCATAGAATAATGACAATGCACTCAGAAAAAACTACCGAGTCCTCAATTTCATGAATACTTTGTAGCTTTTCCTTTCCCCTTTCACCTATGTGAGCACCTTCTAAATCCCTCTTACTCCCGTCAGGATGACAAACATTCACACACACGAGTTGTTTCAATTTTCAGCTCTCTCTTCTTTTTTGACCGTAAAAGTAACATGGTTCTAAACATCATTAGCAAAAACTAAGCATTGTTTATGGTCTAGTTCCAATTAGAATAAGGTCTTTAGCAAATTCTAAACATGTTAAAAGTAAAATTATTGATGTCGTCAAATATTCATAGATCAAGCATATTATTATTGAAAAAATGCAAGTGCAATTTTTGGCCTTGTGTTGAATTACAACGTTGCTTGTACACAGTGAGGCAATAAAATCCCAGCATAAACTGACCTTAACGGAATATGCTGGTGACCTTAAGTTGAAAAAAAGAGCTTTTACAACTTCACAGTATACTAATAGGAACCAATAATTTTATGTAACAATTTGAAAATTCCTATCGTTACACTTTAGAATCATTATTGTGTAAGGGAATATCTGGTACCTACAGCACGTAGCTCACAAGATTGCATCTTTGTGAAAGCTAGTTATGAAACACCAAAACTGTTTGATTGATTAAGTGACTGTGACAAGATAACATTAATATGCGACAACTGACTACACATGATATATATTTTTTTTATTAACTAAATCCTAAACTGCTACACATTATATGCATACTTATTGTTGCATGATTTCTGTAATTAAATGAAGTACTTTAAGATGGCCATTGTAAGGAAGTCGGAGTGGTATACATACAAATGGTAGTTCACATTGTTAAGTATAATGTTGTGTAAGAGTGGTCTCTCTTTTCTCGTTTGGTGCTTAATTGTAACATGTTCAAAAGGCTGAAGGAAGAAGTGCCGGCGAATTCTAAACCAGATTGGTATTTAACTTACTCTTACTATAGAGAGCATTATATCATTCTGACTGTTAACCAAAGCCTGGACACAACCTATAGCCAGTCATTGGTTGGACAGCCAGATAATGCACATACAAATTTTGGTACACAAAATACCTTAGACAGAGATGGGTTTATGCCAAGGTCATAAATCATGTTTGCTCTTGGATGGCGCTGCGTGGTGTTTTTGTGTGTGGGTTTTGTCTGTAGTCTTTGAAATATAGAACCAAGAAATGAAGAATAGTTATTATACTAATGATATCTAATTAATAAATTGACAAGTATAACCAATAATATAAGCTATCCTATTGAACTTGGGACATTTGAAACGTTGTAAGAACATCAGTAAATACCAAATGATTTTTTTCTGTTACTTAGCCACTGTAGAATTAAAATTATTATCAAAGCCAGGTCGAGACGCTTTTGTATGCAAAGGTCAGTTCAAGGTACACGATAGTGGTTTGACGAGATAAGAAAGCGACAAATTGCCAATGCCTACACCGTAGCTTGAATGTGTGTTATGCCTGCTGTCGGCTTCTTCTTCTTTGCGTGTCGATGGCAAATCTACAAGCGCTGTAGCTAACTATTGGATACTAAATATTTTCTTGCGAGAACAGAGACACTACTATGGCTTTATCAGAAAAATCTGATAAAAGTTCGCCAAGGGGGTTTCACCGTAAATTTCAGGCTTGGTGTTAAAGAAAGGACACTGGCCTATTCGCGTCTTCACCTGTATAAGTTTGCCGAAAATGTATAACCGGCAATACAAGCAATACTACGTATGCAATAACTATGTTTTCTCAAATGCCACATAAAATAATTATACGGTAAAGTACAAATAGGTACCAGATATTCTTTTAATCACTAAGATTCCCCGAAATCTTTATCGCGAATAGGATATAGGCATCTTCTAGTGTAATCTATGGATGAATTTAAATAAGAGTTAAGAGTTTTAAGTTCGATTTAGAAGAAAAAAGCCAAAGACACAAAAGGCTGAAGAGCATTAGAAAAGGCTATGTTGGATATAATAAGCGGTATTAAGAGCTTAGATCTTGTTAAATTTCAACCAAAAGCAAAAGGTGCAAATGTTTTACGATTAGCAAAAACAAACAATAGATCTACACATAAAAAGTAAATGTAGAATACAATGCAAAGCAAGCATGAATTAAACCGGAAAGATTTTAAAGGTGTCAGAAGCGACCGCGCCTACCTGTAGAAGCTCAAGAAATAGCAAAACGAAAGTTGTCCTCATGTCTGTTTTGTTATTATCTAATGTATGTCTTGCTTTCTTTCTCTCGCAACGTATTGAGGACGAGGTAAAGTATCGAATTACCCTTTACGTCGCTTCTGCTAGTGCTTACCCAACAATATAAAGAAACATTATTACAAGTTACAAGTTGCTTTCCAACATGAGAAAATTTCTACTAAGTTCTTTTCAGTCAAACCAAGACAATCATGACCTGAGGTCAGTGAGCCTGTGTATTGAATTCTATAACTTTGTCCCTTTCTACAGCTCCGTCCATTTCTGTAAAACGGCATTCCTGCCAGTCGTAAACGATAGGAACCTTCATAAAAACGCCACACGAATCGCAGGTCCATTTCTCCTTTATTATCGTTTTATGCGTATGGTACCCCATCATAGAAGTTAATGCCTGTTCAAGCAATTAAGTAAAAGCCCCTTTTAAATCCAAACTATGTTACGTAAGCCTTGCTAGTGTTTGCTACATAGATTGGCTGACATTTCGCAAACTGGTTTCCTTACAATTTTAGTGTTTGAGATAGATCACAGGTGTTGTAAAGGTAAGAAGCTTGAAGGATTTATGAAGCAATTTTGTACCTAAGCGTTTTCAATTTAATTTCTTGTTTATTATAACTTAAATATAAAATTAAATGTCTAGAATCGTTAAAATAACAAATGAGAAGAGCTATATCCGTATCCGTATTTCATACTAGATCGCTAAAAAAAACCTTTACGAAAATAAACAAGCAGTTTGCACTTCATTTCAAACAAACTAATAGTTAGGAGAAGCTAGGGGCGGAGTGATTTCTTGAGACATCTGTTCGCAACAAACGAGGGACAACCAGGTGCTAAGGCTTGGGGGACGAAGGGTGCGACGACCCCGGGACCCTACGCGTGTTCATCGTCACGGATACATCACAATCCACATCTGTTTCAGGCGAATCTTGACTCTCACCCGGTTGGCCTACGGACCAATTTGAAAGTCAATAAGACTTCTATCCAGATTTGTGAGTAAATAGATGTCGCGGCCCGTTTACTGAACTCGACAAAACGGTGAAAATGTAAGTAGATAGAGTACATACTGTAAGTGTGAATGGAATATTTTTCATCATCTTTCTGATTATGTCTTAGTTTTGTAAGTAAATCATATTACTTCACAGGTTTGACCTTTAGAAGACTAGCTGCGCCCCGGAGCTTCGCTCCCGTCGGTATTTCGGGATAAAAAGTACCCAATATTTGTTATTCCAGGTTGTATTCTACCCGTGTACCAATTTTCATAACAATCCGTCCAGTCGATTTTGCGTGAAAAAGTAACAAACACATACATCCTCACAAACTTTCGCATTTATAATATTAGTAAGAAACATATTATCAATCTTATCATTATATAATCTTAAATGTCAAAATCTGTTCTACATTTTTTGCCTACTAAAGAATAGTAGCAGAAAGTTGAATTTTCATGAAGAATTCCTAAAAATATCACAATTTTCGTACCAATAGAAAGTTTCTTTTGCTAAGTTAACACACATATTATTTAGTCAAACATACCCATGAAAAATCGAGAACCTATCTTCATTGTAAATAACACGTAGGAAACATGATATATGACGGATTTCCGTTACAAAAACCTACTTTTAGGCACGTGACAATGTCAAGACGCATACTTATGGTTAACTAACTACTCCAATCATAGGAGAACTACAAATAATTATCTTTTACTCAAATTACAAATTAATTAAAGCACTTTTACAATGTTCAAACTTAATCGAGTTTGTAAAAAAGCAGAATATTTTAACGATTGAACGACTCATTCAAACGAGTGACATTTTCTTTTCGCTTTAAACTGGACACATATTAGTCGCCAGCAATTCGGTGATTCATTCTATACAATGGATTCTAAAGCCAGGAAAAAAGACCAGGTGGCTCGTTCACAAAGCTGTTACAAAAAACGACCGCCAGACCTGACGCAAGTCAACACAATTTATAGAAATTTCGATTTTACTATGAAAAAGGGAGCGTTGGTTATCGTGTGGCAAGCATAGAGAAATAGGTGCCGCAGGCGCATCAAAAGATATCATCGCAGTTTAAACACGTGCATCGACTAGAGATTCACAATCAGGTGGTGGAAGCGAGACAGCTTCTTGTTACAAAATAAAATTTCTCAAGTTGGTAGCATTAGCAATAGATTTTTAAAAACCACTTAACACCTGCTGAACAGGATATGTCGCGAATAAACCACAGTTAGCCAACGCCTTAGCGATTTGATACAAGATAGTTAATGTGTTAAAACGCTCAGATCGGAGAAACTATTTAGTAGTATTATTGCTATGGCATGATGCACTTTTATATAACATTATAAAATTCAAAAGCTACACTATGAAAATATTTTTTATTTTATTTTTTCTCCATTTATTACAATTCGATAATGAGGTTCCATCATCAAATTGTAAATGGTAATGGAACACCACGATAAATGAGGTGCTGTAAATCATGCGATGGAACGAGGTCAGAGCGCGCTTAACGTTTACTAGGGAAAAACTCATTAGTTCTGTCTTCTTGGCGTCTGTCAAAAATGCGAAATAGACCATAGGATATTATGGGTTATGGTTCCAGATTTATGATAGCAAATAGTGTAATTGAAATGAGGAAGGCTTTTTACGGTAGCCAAATTGAAAAAAACGCAACCCTTATAAATTCATCATGTCTGTCCGTACGTATATCACAGATTACCTACGTGACTATGTCATGTTATAACAACACAGTTGAATCTTTGCCCATATTTGTATATTGCTTTACCATTTTTAAACTTAAGTACAAAAACATAAATTAAATAAAGGGCCTCACTATACATTATGGAACTGAAACTAAAAAAACACATAACATGCCATAGCATGCAGTTTAGCTTAAGAAAACCCAATACAAGTTACCTTTAAGTTTATTGTCCTACCACCAAAAAGTAAAAATTAAATACCTTTTCACCTCTCGTCATTCCCTGTTAATGTAGACATGTAATATATGTTTCTTTTATTCAAATTTAAGAGGAAAAATATAAATTACTATGTTTACTTTTCAATATTTTCTGATTGATTTCTATATTATAGGATTCAATCTAACACCAACTAAAAAGTAATAAGTACCTAATTTAAAAATGATAACTATACCCTAAGGTATATTATAGCTTATTTGTACAATATAACACATGCCAATAATAAGATATTATTTATTTGGTGAATTTGTTTTTCATTCAATGGTGAAAAAAATCAAACAACTATTTAAAACTTCATAATATACCCATGGGCTCTGGACATCCTTGAAACTAGAACAAATCTGGAAAACCCAGAGGGATGGCAGCCCTACCCTAAGAATATGCACATGCGATTAAATGGTAGAGAGAGAAAGACTACAAACCTGAACTTGTAATCCTACTAATATTATAAATGCGAAAGTTTGTGAGGATGTATGTTTGTTACTCTTTCACACAAAATCTACTAGAACTATTATTACGAAATTTGGTACACAGGCAGAATATAACCTGGAATAACACAAAGTACTTTTTATCTTGAAATTCCTGTGGGAGCGAAGCCCCGGGACGCAGCTAGTATTTAGATAAATTGAAGTGAGTTGCTAGGTAGGAAACATAAGTTGTGTAACTATATCAAACCATAACAACCAAATGAATTTCAATTAAATTTGCAATCAAATATCTTAATTCAGTTGATATGAATACAACAGTTTTGCCTTTTATTAATCTAGCAAACAATTTAATTGAAAAGTTTGGATTTTGAAGTTTCGATACACAGAGACACATGTACGTAATAAACAAACAGAATAGCATCTAGGACTTTGATTAAATCACTATGAGATTGGATGTGCAGCATGTACATCAAAATTACTTTCACCAACTGTAGTGGCCATAAGCCCAACATTGTCATTAGGTGTGCCAATGCACTTACCTAATATACTTTCGCAAAATCATTTAGACCTAAAACTAGAACTCATGCAACAAGATTTTGAATTAGGATATTTTATTAACTGTAGCCTAAATCCTAGCATCTTTGTAGTACATGGATAGAATGTAGACCTTTGGAATTATGATAAGAATCTACTATATTAACAAGTTACAAAGATCACTACTGAGAAACATTGTTTTTTGCAATAGTTAATTGTCATTGTAATTTTGAGAAACTATAATTTAACTATTCTCTATTATCGAGCTATTCATCTCTCAAGTCATACAGTATTCTTATGGTCTTAGAACTTGTAAATGTAAGATTAAAAAAAAGAGAATTTCTTATCTTAAAAAATTACATGTGAATTGAATCAAAGCAAACAAAATCAATTAGGTGGTACTATGCAAAGTACACTTAAACTACCAAGGCCATCAGATTTAATGATGCATTTTGCTTTGCTTTTGTTGAATACTTTAGTACTTATTACTTTTAAAATGTCAAGGAGACTAATTTGTGTAAAGTTACACAAACCAGTTACATATACACCAATAGTAACAGTTCTGAACTTAAGTACTAACAAGTTAATAAGAGAAAATTCATCATTAACAATATTTTATGATAAATGTAAAAGTCTTTCATGGTTAACTGCTGGGCAGATTTTGTTGAAATTTTGAATATTTAGTTAAACCTGAAGGCAAACATTAGCCCTAATATTATATTCTATTTTATGACAGGTTTTGAAAATAAGAATTAACAAGCCAAGTCATATAAAAGTCGTAAATGTTGAAGTTTGTTATAATGTTGAAGGCGAGTTGCAATCACATGAATTGTCCAAATTCAAATAATAATCCTGTTTGAAGGATATGGAACAAAAACATTGTTTGATCTTCTCATTCGTCAAATAAAGTGTGTAGTCATCGCACAAGACAATATTTTTTAAATTAATATTCTACAACTACTTAACTAGCAGCGCCATCTTACTTGCAAACATGTAACTAATGTAATTATCTATATTTGCCAGATAGATATAGAATCTACTTCGTTTTAACAATTTTGGAATTTTGTACTGTTATAAATGCATAATGAATTTTTGAATTTTTAGTACTTAGAACTATCTACTTCAAAGACTTTGAAATTGATTCTTCGCTTAAATTTGAGACTAATTTAATTTATTTTTGGAATTTAAGAACTGCAAAATATATTAAGTAGATATAGTAAGTTGGAATATAAATTATAACTGGTCTTACAAACAGTAATTTGAATTTGTAGTGTAGTGCCATAAGTAAAGTTACTCAATGCCTAGTAGCTTAGTATTAGTAGCTAGTATTAAATATGTAATGTGTGTGAAGCAATATTCAGTGTTGATTTAGGGATGTATTCAAGGCTTATCATTTGCCAAATGTTGTACTTAGTGCATTATGTGCATGTAGATTGATAGTTCCTATTTTACAATTATTGAAACATATGATTATAAGTACACATAAATAATACTTTTCCAGTAGGTTAAGTAAACTAACCAGATACGGAGAGTTGTTGATATGTGTCTATTTTCAAAAGTTCTGATTACCTACTTCAATGCTTCAAGACTTCGAACGATATTTGATTGTAACTCAAGCTGTCTAGTAACGCAGAAATCCGCAACAATAAGACCAGAATTCTCTAATTATAGACGTATGAAATGTAAATCTGTGAAAATAACACAGTAAAATTTTTGCATGTTGACGTGGCGTGACATTGTAGAAGAGCAGTTATCGCCTTATTGCTCACGTTATCTATAGTTGAACTCTCTTCGAGTGTGATACATCAAGGGTTATTGCAATAATAAAAACATCTGAAATTGCAATTTCATTTCGATTACTGTAATAAGTATGGCGCCTCTTGACATTGTTGGCTTTATCTACATTTTGGTACGGCAATATGGCGATTAAACTTACCTTATTATTTTTTATGAAGTCTTCTATAGCTTTCAGTGCTGAATCCGTTAATTTCACAAACACTAGTTCCTTGTTTTCTTTATAAGTAGACTCAGATGATAACCCATACTGAACACCTGCTGGCAAGGCCGCCATTTCTTATTCACTATTCGCACTGTTGACCAGCTGACTCCTTTGCTAGCCGTCACGATTCATATCATTCACACATTCTTAACCGTAATCACAGATTCACAACCTATATAAAATTCTATTTACAACAACAAATGGGTTTTAGAACTCCAAATTAATCTTTTTGTAACCCCATCGACTCGGCCTTTGTTGGCACCACTCTTCAGTCCGCCCCTATGGTCCGCCCGCAAGGCCGCACTGACTGTCATGCGCAATGGCGCTTTTGACAGGAAACGCTAGCATTCACTGCGCTACTAGCGCCAATTTGCAGTTGGCAACAAGATTTTTCGTTTTGCGGCTAATGTCATGTTGTACTATAGTTTCCAAGTTTTGCAGTATAAAATTCATTGGATCGCTGAACTTATCAGGAAACTTGTTTTTTTCAAAATATATATATATGAATAATGTTACTAATAAAGTCACAAGTTCAGTCAAAGTTTAGTTTATAATCCCAATAATATTTTTTTCAAAGTTTATTCAAAGGTTTTTTCAAAGGTTTCAATAGTTTATTCAAAGTTTTTTTTTTTAATCTCAAGTTCACTATCATTCAATCCATTCAATTCATCATGACAGTGACAGATGTGAGTGAATGAATTAACAATATGTGTAGCTAAAACCTAACCTAATTAATTTTCCTACGTGTAAGATTTATCCCTAATTTATTAGCAATAAGTATAAAACATTTTTAAATGTAAGAACGTGTTACATTCTTATAGCCCTTAATTATACCTGTAATTGCAATTTTATCAGAGGTAAGTTATAGATGTTATAAGATAATGATTCTGACCTAATATTTCATCATACAATATGTTCCAAAAGGTAACTAATTAATAAATTATTTTCAGTGGGAAACATGTCGAATTGGGAAGAAAAGAAGCATCTTATCACTCGAAACTTGCAAGAAGTTTTGGGTGAAGAGAAACTGACCGAAATTTTGAAGCAAAGGGATTTAAAACTTTACTGGGGCACTGCAACTACTGGTCGTCCTCATGTCGCTTACTTTGTCCCCATGTCCAAAATAGCAGATTTCCTCAAGGCTGGTTGTGAGGTAACAATACTGTTTGCCGATTTACATGCTTATTTAGATAATATGAAAGCACCCTGGGAATTATTGGCTCTTCGGACTCAGTATTATGAAGCTGCTATTAAAGCAATGTTACAATCAATTGATGTGCCTTTAGATAAACTAAAATTTATAAGAGGCACTGAATATCAGTTGAATAAAGAATATACCCTTGATGTATACCGTATGACATCTGTCATAACGGATCATGATGCTAGAAAAGCAGGTGCAGAAGTGGTAAAACAGGTAGATCATCCTTTATTAAGTGGCCTCCTTTACCCTGGACTGCAAGCATTGGATGAAGAATATCTTAAAGTTGATGCTCAGTTTGGAGGCGTTGATCAGAGAAAAATATTTACCATGGCTGAAAAATACTTGCCACAACTAGGTTATGCAAAAAGAATTCACCTTATGAATCCTATGGTACCAGGGTTGACTGGTGGGAAAATGTCTGCCTCAGAGGAGGACAGCAAGATTGATTTATTGGATAATCCTGCAAATGTTAAGAAGAAGCTCAAGAAGGCTTTCTGTGAACCAGGAAATATAACAGAAAATGGAGTGCTATCTTTCACCAAGCATGTTGTATTTCCTCTTTTTAAGCCTGGGGAATTCTTTAAAATTTCTAGAGCACCTGAATTTGGTGGTGATATTGAATTCTCCAACTTTGATGATTTAGAATCTGCTTTTGCTAAACAAGAAGTACATCCTGGAGATTTGAAAGCATCAGTTGAACAAGCTATTAATCGACTTTTGGGACCCATTCAGGAAATATTTAAAGACCCTAAACTTCAAGAGTTAGCTAAAAAAGCTTACCCGCCCCCAACTAAAGTTAAGGGTAATATAAGTCCAGTTGTGGATGAAATTACTCCTTCAAAATTAGATATAAGAGTTGGAAGAATTGTAGATGTTTCAAGGCATCCTGATGCCGATGCTCTGTATGTAGAGAAAATAGATTTAGGAGAAGCAGAACCACGAACCGTTGTTTCTGGATTGGTTAACTTTGTACCTATTGAAGAAATGAAAAATAGGGAAGTAGTGGTTCTGTGTAATTTGAAGCCGGCTAAAATGCGTGGTGTAGAATCAAAAGGCATGGTTCTATGTGCATCTATAGATGACCCTAAACAAGTAGAGCCTTTATCAGCTCCAGAAGGAAGTAAACCCGGTGACAGAATTGTTGTTGAAAATTATGAAACTGGTGAGCCAGATGATGTCCTCAATCCAAAAAAGAAAGTTTGGGACAAACTCCAAGTTGACTTAAAAACGAATGACAGTCTGTTAGCGGTGTGGCAAGGAAACAAACTAATCAATAAGATTAATGGCAACCCAGTAACAACAAAATCAATGAAGAATGCTCCAATCAAGTAAATTTATTTTTTATTTAAATTGCTCTCAGTGTACAGTTTGGTTGTTGTACTTTAAGTATGCATTTGTAACTGATATTTATTATTTTTAATAAATTATTTTATTTTCATATTTAATTATTATGCAACTAGTATAACAGTCGTCCAATAGTAAACTTAAAATGTTATTATAACATTTTAGTAAGGCATTATTAAATAACCAAGTGTCTTGTATCTACATTCTTATTAGAGTTTCATTATATGTTATTTTTGGCAAAAAAAAAGCTGGTTGTTTTTTTCAGCATAGATCATAGCGCCTTCTGTTAGTAGTCTGTGGCAACTATAGGAATCTCCTAGCTTTCTATTTTTCTCCACGTTTTTATCTCTTTTTGTCACGATAATAACAAAGAGAGAAGGAAATATTGGGTAACTTCGTTCCGACCGGAATTAATGGCTCGCTCCTGTCGCTTTGACCGAAATGGAAACTGCACATGCTGGCAAATAGATGGAGCTAGTATTATCTATTAGTGAGAGTAACAATGTTTTTAACTGAAAACAAAACCCAGGGCATGTTTCTGTTATTATTATGCCGGATACAAACTATCGTCGAACTCAGACAGATTAGTTGCCGATGCGAATGCACGAATATTGCATAGTTTGTACACAGATTAAATAATACCCCAGTAGTTTGTATAAGTGCCTTTTTTTACCGTTCCAGCAATATATGCCGAATCCATGAAAGTTTGGCAAACTATTCGACGGCTAGTACCATAATGATTTTATTCACTGTAATTTTCTTTCCAATGTAACCATTAAGTAACCTTTGTCATAGATCAACAAAAAATAAAAAAATATATATAATGTTAATATACGGAATAAAGTAATATTTCTTATCAGTGTTTGTAACTTTTTATGAAATTGAAAAATGAAATTAAGTACATTGACGTAACTAAGGCCGGGCCTAGCAGATTTTGCGTGACTTCATAACAAACATTCCTCACACACTTGCAAGTTGCACACACAAACATTCGCATTTATATTGTAGTAGAAATAGGAGTTATTTCTACTCATTGCTCTCTGAGATTTGTCATAGACTTTTATGGATATATATTATATAAACGAGGAATAAGCGATATAGAATGTCGCAAACTTGGGCTACGCTTAAATGCGCCCGGGGAAAAAAAGATTTGTGTTTTACTTTTGTCATTTGTGAGACAATAACTAAACTATACATGGAGTTAGTAGGTACTCCATAGTCACTACTAATTCCCTGACTCTATAGGCACGTATGGCAGTTTTTTAAAGTGTCATTGTGGATAACATATTTATTGCCTACTCTAGTTTTTGCTTACACTTTAGACCCCAGGGGGCATAATACAGAACCCCGGGGTCCCGTAATGTAGACACGGCAGTAGCTATACGCCCACAGCCACAGAACACTAAGCTAAGCAACAGGCTGAGCTGAGTGTTCTGCAGGCCTACTTACCATCAACTTTTACAGAACGATTCCAATGCAACTCAGTTCAATTTAGGCACCTAAAATGAATCGCATTCATACTAAAAATTAAGTCGATGGTACGATGCAGTTCAGTTTAAGTAGGTCGTAAAGTGGATCGCGTTAAGAGATGATGGTAAGCCCCCTGTTCTGTGGTTGTGCACGTAATTAACAACCAAAGTTACAAAGGTTCTGATTTTATTGAAACATTATCAAATTGGTTTAAGTCCTGATGTACATTAGATACTTTAACGTAGTGTCTTTCATTGCCTGTTATATCATCAATTAACGCTAGCACTTTTCTTCTAAATATTTTCATTTGTTTTTCTGTTAACTCCATAATTTCCGGAGTTAAACTTAGAAGGAACAGCGCTCTTGGATTTTCCATATTGTCGCTACTTAATGAATTAGGGAGTAATGTAGAATTACCATGAGTTTCATTACGTAATTTTGCTCTTTTCTTCGGTGGTTCAATATTTACTTCTATGTCGTTGGCTTCATGTGGCGACTGAAAAAATTCAGGGTTATTATCAATTAGTTCTTCATCTGAATCAACATCCCCTGCTTGTAAGTATACGTATGATGGGGTTGGTTTATTTGGAAACTTTAGATATGGCATAACGAATGCCATTTCGTCATGTAAATAATACTTCTTTTTCGTTGACCCATCTGGATTTATTCTCAAGCTTCTGACAAATCCGTAACGTAGATTTCTCCATTTATCTTTGCATTCTGTAACTGAAAACAGAAAAAATATTAACACATCACACCCAGAACCGTATACGAATATCTATGATAATTAGTACAAATATTTGCTCGCGCTTGGCATCAGGACCTCCAGATGTGACCACTATCCCACGGAGGCCATCGTAAGTACATTGTGCTTGTTATTGCCCACAGGTCCGTCCGCAGTAAACTGTAGCCCGTGTAACTCTCCAGCATTCCAATAGCTGGGTAGGTAGGTAACCTATCTCAACTTAATTCTAATGCTCCGTTTTTACGGACTACACAATGTACTATACACTATCGCCGAAATCCAACAGATATCGACGCGAATGCACGAACATTGCGTAGTTTGTATGAGAGCTTTTATTTAACAGCAATGAAAACCCAGAAATATATGTCGAATCCAATGTAGGATCAAAATAGAACAGCGGTTCTCAAACTTTTCTATAATAACATTAAAATTTGCAACAAATCTTGTTTTATGTGTATTAACGTAACAGCTGAGACTGTTATTAGACTTTAGTTCTTTGTAGTTTTATTTAAATAGGTAATTTTGCATAATAAATTATATAAAAATAAAAAACAATTATCCAGCACATTTTTTGTTATAATTACAACGAACTTTTTTATATGACCAATATTTTTGCGGAGCCCAAAACCATAATTTGCGCAGATGAACATAATGAGGACCGCTGAAATAGAGTACCTACCTATGAAATAAAAGTTACTATCTCTCACCGGTCAGTTTGGTTTCTTTAGCTACTTCGTTCCATGCCTCATCTGCACTTTCCTTCTTCAAGTATTCATTGGAGTTGTGATTGTAAAGACATGGGTGTTTCTCTACAGATTTAATCAGTAGCAAAGTGTCAGCCATTGTTGACTCGACGAAACAAAATGGCCGCTGCGACACAGCTGCTCGATATTGTCGCTGTCACGACACGACTGCATGACGGCCGCGACGCCGCGTTGTTGTTGGTGTGGTGGGGATACGTACAGGTCGCTGACGCGTTGCAGCGTCGAGATGTGACGCCACAACGTAATGCCAGCTCCACCAATATCGTAGGTAGCTGACACGAATGCATGAATATCGCGTAGTTTGTATGAGTGTTTTATTATGATATATACTAGTAGGATATCAATAACAACAATAATAATAAATATATTTTTTCCATCAAAAATCATAACGCGTTAGTTACAAGTCTTACAAGCTAGCCATTCTCAATTAAATCTTGCAGTAAATATATTTCAATCAATTCATTTAAAGCATTCATAAATAATAATAATAAATACAAATTAATTAGCTATGTAAAAAGTATGGCCACCAGCAACAACACGAACCA